>NC_072487.1:49979289-50279289 GCF_027574615.1 Eptesicus fuscus | reverse complement strand
CAGTGCCCTGGGGTTCCTGGACCTGAGCACCCCACTGGCGCCTCCCCAGAAGCAGCCGGGGCCGCGGTTAAGGCAGCTGGATCTGTGTGGGAGGGAAGGTGGCTTCGGGGCGGGTACCGGATGCGGGAGCCGCCCGCAGCGGGATGTGGGGTTCTGAAGGCTGCTGCGCACCAGACGCTCAACGTGTCCGCGGCCTGGGGGCTGAGGGCGTCACCACTGGGACTCGCCGGCCATCGCAGCCGAGGCCGCAAACGACCCCCGACCCAGACCGGCTCTCCCACCGGGCTCTGCGGCTCCCGCCGGTGCAGGACCGAGCTCCGAGCGCCCCCGCGCGGCGGGACGCGGCCTCGCCACCACCTCTGCGCAGGCGCGAGGCTGCCGGGTCCGGGGCATGCTGGGAGGTGAAGTCTCCAGGCTCGCGGCCCCGCCCCCCCCTCGCCCCGCCCCAGTTTATAGGCTCCGTCGCTCCCGGAGCATTGGGTGCCTCCCGCGTTCCCAGAACGTAGCGGGCTCCCTCCGTGTGGAGCTGGGTATGACTTGAACTCTTTCCTTCCATTCTCCGAAGCCTGGATCCTCTGCTTTCTCTCTCCCCTATAACGCTTTGGTTTTTACCTTCTTATCTTTAAAAAAAAAAAAAAAAAAAAAAAAAATATATATATATATATATATATATATATATATATATATATATATATATATATATATATAAAATTGATTTTTTACAGAGAGGAAGGGAGAGGGATAGAGAGTTAGAAACACCCACCAGCTGCCTCCTGCACACTCCCTACTGGGGATGTGCCTGCAACCAAGGTACATGCCCTTGACCGGAATCCAACCTGGGACCCTTCAGTCCACAGGCCCACGCTCTATCCACTGAGCCAAACCCGTTAGGGCCTGACCTTCTTATCGTGTCTGTCACTGAAGGCTCATGCCCTAGCCTAGGATCTCGACTGAACGCCAGGTCTGTGGCAACTTCCTAACCTAGGAAATAAATAAGGTTAATGTGGGGCAGCCGATGCACCTCAAACACCTTCTGAGGTCCCCCTTGCCACATCTCTCCAGCTGGCTGAGGGCCTCACTTTACCAAATACCTGGGAGTTTGCTCCCTTCCAGAGCTCCAGGTGCTTCCCTTGGTGCCCTCCCTGCCTCACTGGTGTTTGTTTCCAGCCAGAAGGAGTGCCCTGTCCCAAGCAGAATCCCAGAGCAGGTCAGGGGAAGCCACAAGGGTCCTTTGGGGATCCTGTTCCACCCCTCTTCATGAGATCCCAGCGGGGAGGACAGGAATAAGCCCAAGACCCAAAGACGAAGGGTCTTTGGGATTGTCAAAGAGGTTCAATGTTAGGAAGTTCTTAACCACTTATTTGTAGGTGGGGAGGAGCCTCAGAAGCCACCCAACCAAGGCCCCTCCATCTTTGGCTTGCACTGCACTCTGTCAAAATGAGTCTAAACTTTCAACTTGGTTTTGGCTACAAGGAGGGTAACAGAGCTGGGACATGGAGAGAGACCAAGTCTTAATGACTTCATTTGAAACCTTGAATCCAGCCATGCCCAGAGCAAGATCTGCTTCCTGAACTTCTTGGTTATGTAAGCAAGCTAATAAAATCCTTTTTTTTTGCTTAGTCAGTCAGTCTAAGTTAGACTTTCTATCTCTTGCAATTCTTGAGTTCTGACCTCCTAATAATGGCTTACGATTTTACTAGTAAGTCTTTTGGTGATTATCACTTTATCAGTAATACTTATACCACTTAGAGTGAGGGGATTCTGCGCATGTAGCAACCCTATGAAGACCTCCCCCCTCACACTCCCTCTGATAACTCTCAGCTATAGCTGAGGACCTTTATTTTATTTTTTCTTTTATTAATTCTGATCTGAGGATATTTTTCCATTGATTTTTAGAGAGAGTGGAAGTGTGGGGGAGAGACAGATAGTAGTAACATTGATGTGAGAGAGACACCCAGATTGGTTGCTTCCCACAGGAGCCCTGATCAGGGCCTGCAACTGAGGCATGTGCCCTTGACCAGAATCAAACCCGGGACCCTTCAGTCCGCAGGCCGATGCTCTATCCACTGAGCCAAACTGGCTAGGGCTCCATTTTTATTTTTATTTTTTTAGAGACAGTGGAAAGGAGGGGGAGAGACTGAAAGAGAGAATATTGGTGTGAGACACATCCATTGGTTGCCTCCTGCACATGCCCCAATCGGGCCAGGATCCAGCCTGCAACCGAGGCACATGTCCTTGACTGGGAATCAAACCTGGGACCCTTTAGTCCACGGGCTGATGCTCTAACCATTGAGCAAACTGGCCAGGGCTAGGCGGGGAATTTTAAGTGGGCTCTGCTGAGCTCTTGGCAGAGAATTTGAGGACAAATTTCTGGAGAAGAGCCTCAGAGCCAAGAGCAACGCAGCAAGTCCCAGCAACAGTCTGCTTTCCAGGAACAATCAATGGCTTTGCTGAGCCTCCCCTACTCTCCAAAAAACAAACAAACAGTGGAGGATTGAATTTGTCAGCCCTTGAAGCTGGGAAAGGCAAGCCAGAGGGCAGAGAGACCTGCTGGAGGAAGCAGGTGAATCTCTGACTGAAAAATGTGTAAAACTCAAACAAAAAAGATTTCCCTGAACTAGAAAATCAGAACCCAAAATTTCCATAGACAAATCACAGGAGAGGATGTACTGCTAAAACCTGAAAACAGGTCTAGAGAATTAAAGATGAAGTATCTCAAAATGTAACAGGTCTAGAAAATTAAAAATGAAGTATCTCAAAAATATGGAGATGCAAATCATGTGGTTAAAGATGGGAGATTGGAGCAGACCCAGGAAACTTAACTTCTATGAGTTCCTTCAGAATAAGGAACAGGAGAGGAGAGGTCATCATTAAATAATAGATTCAATTTCCCTGAGCTAAACAAAGACTTAAGTTCCAGACTGGACTGATAGGAAAAGACACACACTTAGCCATATGAAGGCTAAAATTCATAAGCTCGTAAGATATGGGGAAGCTTAGCACATTTTCAGGCAAAAAGAAAGTTCTTTCTTCTTACCTGCTACCCTGGAAGTTAAAAGACCAAAAAAAATTGAATGTGAGTCAATGAAAAAAAAGGCCTGTAACCTAGACCCAGCCAAAGAAGAAAGAAAGATAGATATATTTTACCAGCACAGAAGTCTTTTTTATTTTTTCCCACTTACCATGCAATGAATTCACGGGGAAGGGGTCCCAGCAGCTCAGGCTCCTTCCCATGGGTTCTCACAAAGCGTGCTTCTGTGGGTGGAGCAGGCTGACGCTTCAGTTAACCCAGGTACCCTTCTCTCTGGCTTCCTTCTTTTTCTGATCTTTTTCCTTCACACGTTTCAGGAGGCTGTCTCGGCTGTTAGATGCTCAATATGCTCAATACCTACATTCATTCTCTTGGCAAGAATCTTGCCCTTAACTTGCTCGTTCACAACAAGGCCCACTGCATGCTGGTGACAGACTCCTCCAGTTGTGCCATGGTGACAGTTGTGGGCCTTCCTTTTTGAGCAGCGCCCATTCCCTTGATGTCCACAATATCACCTTCGTGTAGATTCGCATGTATGTGGCCAAGGAACAGCTCCATGTTTCCTAAAAGGCCTAGAGAACACACAGCGGTGCCTCTCTCTTTCCCTTTGTGTCAGTCATTTTGGCGAGTTACTGGAAGATGGCGGTTCTGGCCAAAAGGAAGCGAAAGATAGGTCTTAAAGATTTGCAAAAGTCACAGAGTATTTCATCTAAGAAATACTTCTTGTTATTATTATTAATTTTTAATCCTCACCTGAGGATATTATTCCATTAATTTTTTAGAGAGAGTGGAAGAGGCAGGGAAAGGCAGAGAAATATCAGTGTGAGAGAAACACATTGACTGGTTGCCTCCTGCATGTGCTGACCAGGGCCCGGGCGGGGAGGAGCCTGCAACCCAGGTAACGTACTTGCCCTTGACCCGAATCGAACCTGGGAACCCAGGATCATTCAATCTGCAGGCCTAGGCTCTGTTCACTGAGCCAAACTGGCTAAGGCTTTCTTTTTCTTTTAAAAAAAAAATATATTTTATTGATTTTTTTACAGAGACGAAGAGAGAGGGACAGCGAGCTAGAAACATTGATGAGAGAGAAACATCAACCAGCTGCCTCCTGCACACCCACTACCGGGGATGTGCCCGCAACCAAGGTACATGCCCTTGACCGGAATCGAACCCGGGACCCTTCAGTCCGCAGACCGACGCTCTATCCACCGAGCCAAACCGGTTTCGACTTGGTTAAGGCTTTCCATTGATTTTTAGAGAGAGTAAAAGGGAGGGGGAAAGGCAGAGAGAAACATTGATGTGAGAGTGCCAAAGGGGCTAGGCTGAGAAATACTTTTAAGATATTAATAAGCCCTGGCTGGGTGGCCCAGTTGGTTGGAGCATCGTCCTGTACACCATAAGGTTGTGGGTTTGATTCCCAGTCATGTCATATACTTGGATTGCAGGTTCAATCCCTGGTCAGGATGCATAGGGGAGGCAACTGATCAATGTTTCTCTCTCTCTCTCTCTCTCTCTCTCTTTTTCTCTCTTCCTTTCTCTCTAAAATCAATAAAAACATATACTCATGTGAGGATTTAAAAAAAAAAAGACTAATGAAGCAACAAATGAATCAGAACAGAGACTTGAACATAGGGGAAGATGAAGAGGAAAAAAAGCAGTGAGGAGCAATGAGCCATGAACTATAATTTCTATCTATAGCCCTATATATTTATAACATGTAATGTAAATGCTAAATAAGGACTCTTGGAACAGATGGGACACACTGTAAGGGAAATTCTAATAAGTACTAAATCATCTCAATGGAACTCTGGAATCAGCTGGTGAGCAGAAGGGGAAGGTAAGTGCTCCAAGACCTAAGGTAGGGAGGATGAGCGAAGACGGGGGAAGGGCAGTGAAAGTAATTTAAGGCCATATATATTAGGGTGGGGAGGAAGTAGGAGATAAACAGAGCATGATGGAAATAGTTGTTGTTCTGTGAAATAGTACGTTTCACATACTAGAAGAGTCATATGTCTAAGAGAACAGGGCAAAGGATGGTGACTATTAATAGAATGACAAGCTACAAATTAACAAGAAGGGAGGGGGGGCATGGGATGAATAGCTATTCATTCAGTCCAGCAAAAGAAAAGAAGAGTTCACAACAATGTTTAAAAATTTAAAACCAACTAAGATGGAAATAATAACTCAAATACATCACTCATTACAATAAATATGTGTGGGCTGAATTTTTCCATTTCCATTAAAATATTGTCAGATTTTTTTATAAATCAAATTCTGGTCCATATTACTTAAAATAAAAATCCTTAAAAAGTGATAAAGAAAGATGCAAAATAAGGGTGTGGTAAAGATACACCAGGCAGAAGAAGTGCTAACACTGATATCCAACCAGGGCAATAAATGGCAGGTGAAAAGTGGTGTGAGGATCGCCTGCCAAGAAGTAGGCAGGAACCTCAGGGGCGATGGCCACTTTTTGGTCAATTTTAAGTGTACAATCCCATGAGTTTGACAAAGATATTCAATCATGTACCCACCACAAGGTATTGGATGTAAGGTACAATATGTTAAAGCTGGTTTTAAAAAATAACAAAACTATTGTGTTCACAAAATTTAAATGCTGAATGAAAAAGCAGTGTAATATCAGAAACCTTCTCAATTACTCTGTATTATATATCCCTGAAATGTCATAAAGATAGCAAGCTTTAAAAAAAAAATAAAGGAAAAATAGAGGTAGTACTTATTTCAATAAATTTTAAAAAGAACAAGAAAAGAAACAAAAAATAATCAGGATATAATAAAAATGGAAATGAATGAAATGAAACACAAATGAAAGTATTAAAGAACATAAATTAAAAAATGTTCTTGCCCAGCCAGTGTGGTTCAGTGGTTGAGCATCGACCCATATACCAGGAGATCACTGGTTCGATTCCTGGTCAGGGCACATGCCCAGTTTCAACTTCGATCCCCAGTAGGTCTGAAGGAGGCAGCCAATCAATGTTTCTATCTCTCTCTCCCTCTCCTTTCCTCTTTCTCAAAAATCAATGAAAACATATTTTAAAAAAATGTTCTTAAATAGGCTAATAAAATTAACTTCTTGCAAGCCCAAGTAGGGGGAAAAAGAGAGTAAAAACAGACAAGATTAGTTATGAGAACAAAAACATCATTACAGATAAGGAAGAGAAAAAATGATAAAGAAATTAAACTTAAAATTTCTCATCAACAAATTTGAAAATTTAGAGGAAATGGATACATTTCAGGAAAAATATAAATTACCAAAGTTGACCCGAGAGAAATAGGAAAGCTTTAAGAGTTCAACCTCTCCTAGTAAAGACGAGAAGATTATTAAAGATCTACTTTTTTAAAGACTGCATTCAAATGTCACCACAACTGAGTTTTATCTAACCTTAAATAATATTTTTCATGCCAGTTAAACTAGTTAAGACTATAGTAAAAGAAGGAAAGGTCCCATATTTAATATATAGAGCCAGAATAACTTAATAACATTCCTAAGAGAAACTCTAAGTAAAGAGGAAAACTGCTATTATGTAATGAAGACTTTTTACTAAAACCTAACAGTAAATATTGTTAAAGTAAACAAACCAAAATAAATTATTTTTATTTTGCCTATCATCATTATTATTTAACATATCTTGGAAGTTTTACCAAATTCAGTGACAAGAAAATAAATTGTTATGATCATCAGAAAAATTATAACTATTTTTTTGCTGATATGATTGTATTATCAGAAAATTCAAAAGACTATACTAAAAAACTCTAGTAAAAAAAACTCAGTAAAAAGTATAACATATAAAAAACATAAACTGCTCTTTTCCTTCTCTAGCAATAAGCATCTCAAATTGAAAATCAGAAAAATATTCAAATTACAGTTACAGAATTATAAAGTCTTAGGATAACAACAATTATAGTCACCATAATGCTATACACCATTGTAAGCACTTTGTATTAATTCAATCATTCCTCACAACACTCTCTTGAGATAGATCACTATTATTATTCTTATTGTACAGAAAAGGACCCTGAGGAACCGAGAAATTAAGTGATTTGCTAGCTGGTAATATGTTGAGTTGGGATTTGAATCCTGGCAGTTTGGCATTGAGACTATCCTTGTAATCACTGTGTTACAGTAGGTAAATTTTTTAAAAATTGGATATAATACATATAACATATTAGTTTCAGGTACACAACATAATGATTCAATATTTGTATATATTACAAAATGATCACCACCACAAGTCCAGTTAATATCCATCACCTCACCTAGTTACACATCTTTCTTGTGATGAGAACTTTTAAGATCAACTCTTTTTTTTAATTTTTATTTTATTGATTTTTTACAGAGAGGAAGGAAGAGGGATAGAGAGTTAGAAACATCAATCAGCTGCCTCTTGCACACCCGCTACTGGGGATGTGCCCGCAACCAAGGTACATGCCCTTGACAGGAATCAACCTGGGACCCTTGAGTCCGCAGGCCGACTCTCTATCCACTGAGCCAAACCGGTCAGGGCAAGATCAACTCTTTTAGCAACTTTCAAATATGCAATACAGTATGAGTAACTATAGTCACTATGTTGTACATTACATCCCTAATAACTATAAGTTTTACATGTGAATTTAATCAAGAAACACATAGTACTCATGAAGAAAGCTATGCAACATTATTCAAAGACCTAAAGCAAGATTGGGATAAACAGGAAATCAACCATTTCCTTTGCTTGGAAGATAATGTATCATCAAAAAATGATTCTCCAAAAAATCAATTCTCCAAAAATTAAAGAATGTATGCAGTTAAAATATTTACAATTAACACCTCAAAGAAGAGTCAAAAACAAATATTTTTAAGAGGAAAAAAAGTAAGGTAATTTTGCCTTACCAACTATCAGAACATACTAGAAGGCCACTTGATCAAATCAATAAGTGAAGGGAAAACAATTGATGAGTGGAATAAAACAGGAATCCAAAACTAGGTGCTTGTATATACGAGAACATGGAATTTAATTCCTTGGGAAAAGGAAGGCTCACACACTAAATGGTCCTGACTGAGTGCCTACGCGGTGGTCGGGCTCGCCTTCCAGGGAGCCATGGAGCCTCCTGCAGGACGTTCACACCACCAGAGTTGGAGGCAGCGTGAGACTGACTCGGGTTCCAGTCTGTCCCCATGGGTCCTGGCTTATCCCCACTCCCCCACTTTCCATCTGCCTCCCCTTCCTGCCTTCCTGCCCTGCAGACTCCAAGCTCCAACATCAGAAGCAAAGACAATGGCCGAAACCGGTGTGGCTCAGTGGATAGAGCGTCGGCCTGTGGACTGAGGGGTCCCGGGTTCGATTCCAGGTCAAGGGCATGTACCTTGGTTGCGGGCATGTCCCCAGTGGGGGGTGTGCAGGAGGCAGCTGGTCAATGTTTCTCTCTCATTGATGTTTCTGGCTCTCTATCCCTCTCCTTTCTTCTCTGTAAAAAATCAATAAAATATATTATTATTGAGGTATAATTGACACATAACATTGTGTAAGTTTAAGGTGTACAACATGTTGATTTGATACATTTATATATTGAAATGATTACCACCATAGTTAACTAACCCCTATCATGCCATATAATTGTCATTTCTTTTATGTGGTGAGAACAGCTTGATTGAGTCTTGACTGACATACTAGATCAGTGGTCGGCAAACTGCGGCTCACAAGCCACATGCAACTCTTTGGCCCTTTGAGTGTGGCTCTTCCACAAAATACCACGTGCGGGCGCGCACGTACAGTGCGGTTGAAACTTCGTGGCCCATGCGCAGAAGTCGGTTTTTGGCCTGGGTGAGTCTATTTTGAAGAAGTGGCGTTAGAACACCCAAGGGGTGAAAGAGCCGCATGTGGCTCGCGAGCCGCGGTTTGCCGACCACTGTACTAGATGAAGGACATATAAATAATCATTGTTATTCTTTCAATTTTCCTTTAGGCTTGAAATGTTTCAAAAATAAGATTGTGGGTGGAAGAGGAGAAAAATATGTACAAAGGATCTAATATTCCCAGAAGAGCAAATCCAACTGGCTAACAAACATGAAACTATGTTCAAATTCACTAGGAGTCAGGGACATGCCATTTAATGTACTAGTAATAATGAGATACCACTCTTTAAAAAAAATACATTTTTTATTGATTTCAGAGAGGAAGGGAGAAGGAGATAGAAACAACAATGATGAGAATCATTGATTGGCTGCCTTCTGCATGCCCCCCACTGGGGATTGAGCCTGCAACCCAGGCAGGAGCCCTTGACCGGAATCAAACCTGGGACCTTTCAGTCCGCAGGCTAACACTCTATCCACTGCGCCAAGCCAGCCAGGGCGTGAGATATCACTTCATATTCACAGTGGAAAACAGTCTCAAAACCACTGGGGACCTCAGACCCAGTGTATCCTGAGTTGTCCCCACCCTCCCAACAGGAGCGAAGTTCCTGGTGTGTTCACACCAGTTCCCACCAGTCATGGGTTGAGAGCTGCTCTGGTGAGGCTGATTTTGGCTGGCGTGGGCGGGGGCAGAGCCGCTGGCAAAGAAAAGCTGCAGGCAAAGATGCTGGCAGTTGGCAGTCAGGCTGGTGTGTCCCGAAGGGTAAGGCCTGAGGCGACAGGGATGGCTGAGGCACCGCGTGCTCCGGCATTGCTCAGGTCCACTCATGCCCCTCGTCACGTTCAGGCTGTCGCTGTTTCTTTGAGGTGACAATTTCTCAGAAGAGAAGGAGGAGTGGGGAGAGGAGTGAAATGCACACCAGGAGGGACAGTGGGACAAGCTACAGGCCCCACTGCTGCGGTTGGTTCTGAGGCTGCAACCGAGAGTCTTCCTTTTCCTCCTCTGCCGGCTCCTCACTCTCGGGCAGCACTAGATACTGGTCTAGATGGCTCGGCTGGTGGCTTACCCGGACTTTCATTTCTTTCTTTTTAATTGATTTCAGAGAGGAAGGGAGAGGGAGAGGGAGATAGAAACATTAATGATGAGAGAGAATCATTGATCGGCTGCCTCCTGCACACCCCACACTGGGGATTAAGCCCACAAACTGAGCATGTGCCCCGACCAGGAATGGAACTGTGACCTCCCGGTTCATAGGTCGGTGCTCAACCACTGAGCCACGCCGGCTGAGCCGGACTTTCATTTCTGAGCCCCGAGTACCGCGCCCTTTTCAGGCTGTGGTGGCTGCAGCTGCCCACGTGTGGACAGTGAATCACCGGGCATGGAGCACCAAGGGCACCCGTGAACCCCCTGGCAGACATTCTACCTGCTCCCATGATGTAGCAGCGACCCTATCTCCTCATGATAACCAGGTTCGATTACCCTTGCCGGCAATCCCCTCCAAACGTGGGAGACACGGGAGCCAGGCGCAGTGCTGAGTGTGGAGGACTCTACTCCGTGGACAGAAGTAGGCTCTAGGCACCCTTTCACCTTCAGCTCCCACTGTGAACTGAGTGGTCATCTCCATATTCTCCCATTTAAATTCCTGAGAGTGAAAATTCTATAATTCTGACTTCCAGGCCAGGCCACCCCATAGGCCACAGGCTTGAGTCAGTTGCCCAAACACCTGAGGTCAGAGGGGTTGGGGGTCACATCATACAATTTTGGGGGCCTAAGGCTGCCTCATCAGCAGGAATCACCCCCTTCCAAGGGGCTGGTAAGTGTGGCTGGCACAGTGTGTGACATATTTAGTAAAAGTGCTGCAGTCCTGCCTGGCCGGCGTGGCTCAATGGTTAAGCTTTGACCTATGAACCAGGAGGTCACAGTTTGATTCCCAGTCAGGGCATATGCCTGGGTTGCAGGCTTGATCCCCAGGGTGGTGTGTGCAGGAGCCAGCCAATCAATGATTCTCTCTCATCATTGTTGTTTCTAGCTCTCTCCCCCTCTCCCTTCCTCTCTGAAATCAGATATATATATATATAGTTCAAAGACTCATGTGATTGGGGGGTGGGAGGGCGGGGAGAGGTCAATGGGGGGGAAGAGGACATATGTAATACTTTCAATATACATATATTTAAAGTGCTGTAGTCCTAAGGGACCACCTTTTGTCACAAGCCCTCCCTCATAGGCATGAGGTTAGTTCATAAGTAACTTACAGCCTACTGAGCCCAGTTTCCAAATTTGTGTGCTAAGTGCGTTGGGCTCACTGTGACCCCTTTGAGCTCCGAAATGCCCGATAACTGCCTTTCTCCTCAGACCTTGTACATAAACTTTGTTAAGCCAGACCCCCTCCATCCCGTGCTTCTGTAATTTATTTTTTGAACTCCAAATTTCATTGTTAAATAAATGCTGTTACTATTTATCTTTATTACAGTTTGTTCTGTGGTTTGGAACCATCATTTTTCCCTGTCTTTTTTTTTTTAAATAAGGTTTTTATTGGTCCTCACAAAATTCTGATTCAATTGTAAGCTCTTTTTAAAATTTATTTTTATTTTTATTGATTTCAGAGAAGAAGGAAGGAGAGATAGAAACATCAATGATGAGAGAGAATCATTGATTGGCTGCCTCCTGCACGCCCCACACTGGGGATTGAGCCCACAACCCCGGGCGTGTGTCCTTGACTGGAATCGAACCTGGGACTCTTCAGTCCGCAGGCTGATGCTCTATCCACCAAGCCAAACCGGCTAGGGCTCATTTTTCCTTGTCTTAATGTTTGAATCTTGAGTTTCCCTTTGGCGTACTCGCTTTTTGTTTGTTTTGTTATAGCTCCTAGCTCCGTACCATCAGCATCTATAATGTGCTTTCTGTGTCACCATTCAAGACAGGACCAAAGAGAGGCCTGGGCCAAGTCACTGACCTACGGACACACGTTGGCTTCAGTGATCCAAGGGCTGCAAATCTCCTTCATGGTGCGAGAAGATGGCTCACGGGTCTCCCTCTTGACTTGAAGTTATCGAGACTTCTGAAGACGCTTTTGCTACATCTACACCTACTATATAGGCAGCAGTCACATCCTTGATTTATGTCAGTCACTGTTGAGACAATCCCATATTTTAGATAGAAATTTGTGACTCACCCAAAGTCGCCTACAGTGGCCAGGGCTGTCTTCTTGGTCCATAGTAGCATGTTCTCTCCTTTACATCATGCTTCTTCTACAGTTCGGGAAACTCATCTATTGCTGCTGTAATAAATTACTACACATTTAGTGGCTCAAAGAAGACAAGTTTCTCATCTCCTAGTTCTGTTGGTCAGAAGTCTGACAGGTCTCACTGGACTCAAGTCACGGCGTTGGCAAGCTCTCTGGAGGCTCTGTCGGGAAACCTGTTCCCTCTCCTTTTCCAGTTCCTGGAGTCCACCTGCATTCCTGGGCCAGGGTTCCTTCCTCCACCTTCAAAGCCAGCAACTTGGGTGGAGTCCCTTCTCATGCCAAATCTCCGCCCCTTCTTCCAGGGCAGAATCTCTCTCCCCATGGTCCTGAAAGTGTCTCCCTTTCAAAGACTCATGTGATTGGGGGGTGGGGGGGGGGTGGGGGCAGGGAGAGGTCAATGTGGGGGGGTGGGGGAAAGAGGACATATGTAATACTTTCAACAAAAAAAGATTAAAAAAACCCCACAGACTCATTTGATTAGATTGGGCCCACCAGGAAAGACAGGATGGTCTCCCCATCTAAAGGCTCTTCCCTGAAGCAAACTGCCTTTCGTCAGGTGAAGCCGCAGATTCACAGGTTCTGCGATTGGAGTGTGAACACTTTGGGGAGGCCATTATTCTGCCCACCATGCCCTATCCATAGCTTGGGCGTCCTGGAGCCAGTGGGTTAAGGTAATAATAAGACAGAGATAACGTGACTTCAGGGTACCGAGAGGCTTCCTTGACTTCCTGATGGTGGCTGCACTTCTCCAAAGTGGATCTAGATGAGCCCCTTTAACACAGCAGATTCTTTCCGGACGCCCTCATAGCTGGCTCCCTCCTCTCGTCACCTTAGCAACCCACTCCCTGTGATAAGCAGCAGCGGTCAGGAGAAGGCAAGAAATGGGCTTTGGCGTTTGTCCTCTGGGGCGGCAGGTGGTATTATGGTCCTGGAAAAGCTGTCCAGCACTGGCCCCTCAGCTCTTAAAAGCCCCAGGCATTGCTGACATGTGGGCAGGTGAGGTGCAGCTCAGATGTTCTCCCCGGTGTCCAGTTTTGAAAGGTAATGAGTGTCAATATTGCAGAGACCGCGTGGGGAAAGAGAAGGAACCTGGTCTCATCCCTGTTCACAACAGAAGGCCACCACACAGTCTCTGATGGAAGGGAAGGCAGACTGTCATCAGGAGATGTACAACCATCACCAAAAGAGCCAAAGAGGAGGGGGACCTAGGCCAAGCCTACCTAAGGCAGCCAGGCCACTGTGGGTGTGCAGTTTCCTGGTTCCACAGGGCACTCTCCCTTCTGAAGCCCCTCCAAGGGTTAAGTGAGGCAGCATGCCCATTGATTCTTTTTTATTAAGTATATTTTTATTGATTTGGGAGAGGGAGAGGGAGAGATAGAAACATCAATAAGAGAATCATTGATCGGCTGCCTCCTACTCGCCCCCTAGTGGCAAGCGAGCCTGCAACCCGGGCACGTGCCCTTGACCAGAATCGAACCCGGGACCCTTCAGTCCCCAGGACCCTTCAAAGGTCCCCAGAATGACGCTCTATCCACTGAGCCAGGCTGGCTAGTTTTTGAAGCACGTACTGGAAGCTTGGTTTTGGCATTTTACCCGGCATCCAAGCCATGCTCACGGAGTTTGGTTCTGAAAGCTGGAGCCCTATCTGTAGGGTATAGCACTTCTGCAAGTGTGCCCGCCACTGGTTTATCCACACACGCTGCCCCCGCCTGTACACCACAGACTCAGTCCCCTGACTGCGCCCTCCCACACGCTGCCACCAGCTGCGCTGCCCTCCCACTCACTCTCACGGGCCTCCGAGGCCCCCAGGGAGTCACCAGCACGCCTCTGTCTGTTGTGGGAGGGAGGCCCCCACCGGGTGTCAGGGGAGGGCACGGGGTTGTTGGAAACTTTAACCAAGCAGGGACAGTTAACAGCTGCAGGGACACCTTAGGAAACCGTGAGCCTTAAAAAGGAAATGTTTGTAGAATCTGTCCCCACGACCTCTTAAGACTTTTCTGAAAACTCCCTGCTGTAGAAAAAAATAACAGCTAGCTCAGGCACCCGTGAGCCCACAGAATCCTCCGTGCTTAACCCTCCGGGCCGGCTTAGAGGCTCGCCGCGCACAGTCATCCCTAAGAGACCACAAAGAGCCGGGGTTGTGGTGCCTGCACTCACACACTCTCGTAGACACACAGACACACACACACACACACACACACACACACACACCTGCCTCTCCCTGAGACACAATCCTCAGGTGGCAAGCGTGCCGTCTGCCTCAGTGGGCAGTGTCTGGGCAGGCTGGGTGCCCCTGTGAGGGCTCTCCACAGACCCACAGGCCCGTCACCGCGCTCCTCCTCGCACCACTGACCGCACTGCAGGCTGTGAGCATGCGGTGAGGAACTGTCGCCTTCCCCTTTCCTCCCGCAGCTGCAGGGGGGTGTTTCTGAGGGGGCGGATGTCACCCACTAGGGGTGGGTTTTCCCCACCCATACCTTGTCTTGTCCCAACTTCTTCCCACCCCCATAAGTAGGCCCTGTGGGGGTCACGTTCTAAGTCACAACCGTAAAAGAGAATCAGGGAGCACCTTTGAAGCATAGCTCATCAGCCGCCTCCTGCTCCCCCTGGTTTCCCTCTCCTCCATCCGCCCCTGGCCTTCCCCATAAATGCCCCTTTTTCCTCGAGGATGGGTGTGAAGGGACAATGTTGGGACTTTTTAAAGGAAGAAGTTACTAGTCAAGTAAGAAAGAAACCAAAACGAAGCCAAGAAAAATCAAAACCTCACCAGTCCAGAGTCTGCACCCGGCTCTGCTCCTTTCCTTTGCCTCCCATTGTCTAAGAAGCTGCAGCCCTCCGGGCCTATGCAACTCCTTTGCTGCCTGCCCCCTGGTCCCCCACAAGGGTGCGTGAGTGGTTAGTGCTGCAGGCTTTTCCAGGGGTGCACAAGGTGGGGGTGCCCTCATCCCCACCCCAGCCCAGTCCGAGCTCAGAGCCCTTGCCTCAGGGACAGCTTGCTGGATCCCACTCAGATGCTGGGGCACAGGAGATGCCATGAGCCCAGCAGGGGGCAGGAGGGGACCCAGAAGGGGCTGACTTGCCACAGGTGTGATCAGTAGGGCAACAAGGGTGGAAGGGGTCAAGGAAAGGCTGTGGAGTCTGGGGTGCCAGAGGGGGGGGGGGGAGTGTGGTCCCAGATTCTCTGCATCCTCCAAAGACTGCCGTTCCCAGGAAGGGCTTTGGAGTGAGACGCCCTAAGTGTGGGACACCTGGCAGCTCTGTGGACCCACAGCAGGAGGGGAGCTGGGTGCACCCTGGGAGTCCCCAAACTGATGAGGAGATCAGTCCCAAAAATCAGAGACTCTTTTCCGGGAACTGATACCTACTGGGAACCCCAGGATGATGAGCTAGGGCTCCATACGACAACCCCCCAATCTGATGGGGAGGATGAAGCGCCGCCCTGGAGCAGTGACTGGGGAGATCCTCCGGGTCAGTTGGGCACAAAAGAGCTCTGACTACACAGAGAAAGCCTCTGGGCCCGGCAGCCAGGGGAGGAGGCACGGGACACGGCAGGGGAGATGGTCAGAGGAAGGCCATTTGGAGCTCTGCACTGCCCAAGCGGGTCTGGGCTCCATGACGGTGGGACAGAGAGAGGGCGCAGGGGCAGGCCTGCGTGAGCAGCGGTCCTGTGACACCCCCCCCCCCCCCGCCCCAGCCCCATGCTCTGGGCCTCAGTCTCCCCTCCCCTGCCCCTCTGGTCAGCGCTCAGGATGCCATCTGCTTCACTGAACCCATCTGTCTGAGACTTGCTCACATCTTCCTCTTTTGTGACTAGAAGTCACAGGGCCACGCACTAAGCCGTACAGTCACGGAGGAACCGCAGAGCCTAAGAGTGTGAAGGGGCAGAGGGCAGAGGGACAAGAGAAGGGGAGAAGGGAGACGGTGGGGCAGAGGTGCCCAAGACCATGGCCGAGTCTGTCACCTACGCAGACCTGCGGTTTGTGAAGGCTCCCCTGAAGAAGAGAGTCTCCAGCCAGCTAGGACAGGGTAAGGGCAGAGGAGGGGTCTCCTGGATTCTGCATCCCCAACCTCTTTCGTGACCCCACCCCTCCCACCCCTCAGGCCCCCATTCCCAACTCCCACCTCGGCCCCTCTTCTCTCTTCTACAGACCCAGAGGCTGACGATGACGGGGAGCTCACCTACGAGAACGTACAAGTGCCCACAATCTCAGGGGGGGCCTCCAACTTGGCCCCTTCTGGACTAGGGGACAAGGCCGGTATGGAGGGCCCAGGGAGGGGAGGGGTGTTTGTGGGGGCGCTGTGCCTTGAGCTGGGGAGTCCAGAGTAGTCTTGGGAGGACACTATCCTTGGGAAAAGGAGGGGGTTCCCAGGAAAGAGAAGGAGCCCCGGATAAAAGGCAGCCAGGGGGAGGTGGATCCCCTGGGGAGAAGTGGGGCGCAGGGCAGCCCGGCGGGGAGAGGCGTTCCAGGGGAAACAGGGAGTGGGGGCCGGGAGGGAGGGGGCAGGGCTGCGAGCAGCCTGGGAGCGGGGTGGGGCGGGCAGACTCCGGAGGGCGGGGGAGGGTCTGGGGGAGGCGGGGGAGACTCGGGACCGGCCGGAGAGAGTCCGGGGAGCCGGGGAACTCGGGAGGGCCGGGCGGGAGGCGGGAGAGCAGCGCCAGGCGCGGGGACCCGGGGCCTCCGCGCGGTGGAGGGAGTGGGCGGGCGGGGGGGCAGAGGGGCGTTTCCGGGGCTCCCGGCTCCTAACGGGACTCGCTCACCGGCGCAGGGGTGCAGTCGGAGCCGCCCGCCGCGGCCTGGAGCTCCGTGACGTCACCCGCAGCCTGGCGGCTCCTGGGCGGTGAGTACCGCGCCCTCCCCGCGGGCGGCGGGCGGGGCGGGGCGGGCCGGGGGCGCGGCGCCGGGGATAGTGGGGGTGGGGGTGCTGGCGGCCCGGCCGGCGGGTGGTGCTGGGCCCCCGGGTGGTGCTGGGCCCCCGGGGGGTGGGGTTCTGGTTTGGTCCCGGGCAGCCCCGCGACCCCCTCCTCTGCCCCCTTCACCCCATCTTTCTGAGGGGTCGACCCAGACCCTCTCCCCACTCCGCACCCAGGATGGTCCCCATCACGTACGCCCTGGGTGCCTCCGTCTGGGCCTGGGGTTTAGGGGCTCCTACCGCCCCCCATCCTCCCCGCTGTAACAGCCCGGCCCTGACTCCGGGCTCTCCCCGCGCCGCCTGCGGAGCCCGCCGCCCGGCCGACCACCGCGCCTGCCTCACCGCGTCCTCCGAGGAAGGCCCTTTCCCAAGAATACCCGCCGCTCCCCGGGTTTGTAAACTCGTTCCTGGGGCTCACTGCGCCTCCTGCCACACCTTCCCACAGGCCATCCAACCTGCTCGCAATACCTCCTTCTGGGCCTGCTCCTCACCTGCCTGCTGTTGGGGATGGCTGCCATCTCCCTGGGAGTGCGCTGTGAGTGTGGCTCCCACCCCCCCTCCCCAGACACCCCCTCCCTTATTGCCCCCAACAGCTGCCCTCCCTCAGCAGGGGCCGGAGTTACCACCACCACGTCCTAAGCTTTGGGTCTGGTGTCCAGCCTGGTCTTGCTCTAAAGTGACCTCACCTAGTCCAGTCACTCCTGAAACTCCAGGCGGCCAGAGCTTACATTTCAGCAGAAAGTTGCCAGCAACAGAAAAAGGGTTGACGCTGGATCGCAGGGCACCAGGGCACGGCTGAGGAAGATGCCACCCAGATCTCTCTTTCTGGCCCAACAGACCTGCAGGTGTCCCAGCAGCTCCAGCGCACCAGCAGGGCCCTGGAGGCCACCAACAGCAGCCTGAGGCAGCAGCTGCACCTGAAGAGCGCGCAGCTGGGGCAGCGGGAGCGGGAGCTGCAGGGCTCCAGGAGGGAGCTGGCCCAGACGCAGGAGGCGCTGCAGGTGGAACAGCGGGACTGCCAGGCTGTCAAGGAGCAGTCACAGGCCTGGCTGGCCAGCTGGGAGCAGGCAAAGGAGGCCTTGAAAAGCGAGGAGACGCAGAGGAGGGCCGTGGAGGAGAGGCTGAACCGCTTGCAGGATAAGCTGAAGCCGCTCTGCCTGCCGGAAATGCTGAAGCCCGGCTTGGAACACCACCACCCCTCAGGTATCTGCTCTGGGTGAGGAGAGGTGGGAGGGTCTGCCGTGAGGGATGGAGATGATGTGCATACACTCCCAGGCCCCATTTTATTTTTTACTCTTTCTTTTCCTTTTTCTATTTTTTATTAAGGTATTACACATGTACATATCTTCCCATTGCCCCCCTCACCCCACTCCCATTCATGCCCTCACCCCCCAGTGTCTTGCGTCCATTGGTTATGCTTATATGCATGCATACAAGTCCTTCGGTTGATCTCTTATCTCCCCCACCTCTCCCTAACCTTCCCGCTGTAATTTGACAGTCTGTTTGATGCTTTACTGTCTCTGTATCTATATTTTTGTTCATCAGTTTGTAATGTTCTTTATTATCCACAAATGAGTGAGATCATGTGGCATTGTTCTTTCATTGACTGGCTTATTTCACTTAGCATAATGTTCTCCAGTTCCATCCAGGTTGCTGCAAATGGTAAGAATTCCTTCTTTTTATGGCAGCATAGTATTCCATTGTGTAGATGTACCATAGTTTTCTGATCCAGTCATCTGCTGACGGGCACCTAGGCTGTTTCCAAATCTTAATCTCTGTGACCCTCAGTTCCATGCCACGCTGCCACCCACTCCCACAGCTGCCCCTGAGCTCAGCATCCCAAACTGCTCTTCTGCTGAAAGGACGGTTTCAGACCTCCACTCTGACCACTACTGCCTGCTCCATCCAGGCTTCCCACACTTCCTCAGCCTCACTGAGTTCTCCGCCCCATGGAGAACCCTGCCTCTTCCTTTCCTGGCAGCTGTCACCTGTCCTCACCTCTCTCTCCCCCTCTTGCATTCCGGGCCGTCCCTTAGATCACTCACTCCTTTGTCCCACTGTCCTGGTGCACCTGACTGGCCATATCTCAGCTCTGGAGGAACGCCACTGCCCACCTTGCCGTGCGTGCACCCAGGTGTCACATTGTGCAATCATTCTGCTCGGTGCCCTTGAAACTCTGGTTTCAACCTCGGCTGGGGCCTCAGCGCTGCCTGGCAACTCTGCAGTGGTCGCCTTGCTCTCCACGAGAACTTACCCTACTGCCTGTTCCCGCTTTCAGCAGAAGCCCTATTCCGTTAGAGAGGAATGCCCTCCATTTCCGCCCCCAAGTCTACATATCCACTTATATTTCTGCCCACCCCCATCTCTTGCAAGGATAACTGCAACAGCTTGCTGGATGTTTCCCCTAAACATCCCCCTACACCCTCATTCCACCCTTCATATTGCAGCCAGGGTAATCCTTTAAAAACAAAAATCTGAGCATATCATCCCAGTTAATTAATTAATTAATCAAAGGTTATGGAATACATACTATATGCCCAGCACTGTGCCCAGGCATTGGAATATAGGCAGTGAGCAAAATTCCTGTATGTAAAACCCCACACTGACTTTCTCTTCCTTGGAATATAAAAATAAAAAATCCCTGTCCTAGCCGGTTTGGCTCAGTGGATAGAGCGTTGGCCTGCGGACTGAAGAGTCCCAGGTTCGATTCCGGCCAAGGGCACATGCCCGGTGTGGGCTCGATCCCCAATAGAGGGCGTGCAGGAGGCAGCCGATCAATGATCTCTCTCATCATTGATGTTTCTATCTCTCTATCCCTCTTCCCTTCCTCTCTGAAATCAATAAAGAAATATATTTTTAAAAAAATCCCTTAACATGGCTTTCAAGACCCCTGCCTACCTTTCAGCATACCACTTCTCCCCTCACCTTCTTCAGTTTGACCAGACCAACTTTTTTTTTTTAATCCTTTAAATTACTGATATACTAGGGAAGAGGGAGGGTGGAGGTGGAAAAAGGTGTATGGGGGATAAATGATGGTGGGAAAAATAATTTAAAAATAAATTACTGATTTACAAAGGGCAGTCTGGTGGTGGGGCAAGGACTATAATTCCAGAGGGTAGTTGAGTGGGCACATGAGGAAATGTAGACAGAAGAGAAGGAGCTAGTGGAGAAGGAATGGTTTTTGAGTGATGGGGGTAGTACTGATGGAACAAAGCAGGGAGAGAGGTGGGCTGGGGTCAGGAGCACAGATTGAGGTGTAGAATGTTAAAGAAAGTGGGTTGTTGCCAAAACCGGTTTGGCTCAGTGGATAGAGCATCAGCCTTCGGACTGAAAGGTCCCAGGTTCGATTCCGGTCAAGGGCATGTACCTTGGTTGCGGGCACATCCCCAGTGGCGGGGTGTGCAGGAGGCAGCTGATCGATGTTTCTCTCTCATCGATGTTCCTAGCTCTCTATCCCTCTCCCTTCCTCTCTGTGAAAAAATCAATAAAATATATTTAAAAAAAGAAAAAAAGGAAAGTGGGTTGTTTATTTCTTATGGATGGTCAGGAAAAGAGAAACAGAGAAGAGACACATTTGAGGTGGAGGGAAGGGAAATGGAGAGAGTTCACATCAAGGTCTGACAATTTCAGCAAAATGGGAACCAAGGCTGCCTAGTTGTGGAAGAGCGGAGAGGGCAGGAGGTTGGCTGGCAGCTTGAGGTGTGTTTGGGAATGGTACTGCTAGCCCTATTAAAATAAACCTCCCGGATTGTTAGGAGTAAAGTTGTTGAATGTTAAGGCTTTTACTAAGTATACGCAAGTTTGGCATTTCCGGAAAGGTTGCGAAGATCAAGGACTAGAAGTCAATGAAGGGGCTGAGAGTAGACTGGAGACCACTGTTAGCAACTAGGTCGCTGAGCATCACTTTCATTCCAAGTGTGGAGATCTCCCTCTGGGTCTGTGCTGTGCTGTCACACTCTTTCTGTTTTTTAGACACCTGCTGTCCCCTGGGATGGATACTGATGGCGACGAATTGCTTTTACATCTCACTTATTAAAAGAAGTTGGGAAGACAGCCAAAGCTATTGTAATTCTCTGTCCTCCAACCTTGCCAGGATTGAGTATTCAGTAAGCATACCTTTATTTACAGACAGCCATGGGTACTATTAGGTAAAGGCACCTATGTCATCCGTCAGGAATGGCAGTGCACAATGGCATGCTTCCTTCTCTGGGCAGCTTCTCAGTAGTGCTTCAGGCAGCCCCCAGGATGAGAGTTGACTTATGAGCCATCTTTACTTTTACCTGTTTCTCATTTCAGCTTTCTGGGCTGCCTAACAAAGCATTTGACTGTTGTGACCCCGCAGGCAGAGGCCCCAGACCTGGTGGGCTGGATTGTACGGATTGTTTCCTTGTGGCTATAGCAGCTCCCAGAATGACTCCCTTTCACAGGCTGGCAGTTCTTACCCAGCTGGGAGGGGGACTGCAGGGTGAGCCTGCATCTGCAGGGTGGCACTTGGAGGATGCAGGGGAAGGTCACCAAAGATGGGCACAGTTCTCTTGCCAAAGCTCCTAGGTTGCCCTAGCTGGTTTGGCTCAGTGGATAGAGCCTCGGCCTGCGGACTGAAGGGTCCCAGGTTTGATTCCAGTCAAGGGTACTTGCTTGGGTTGTGGGCTCAATCCCCAATAGGGGGTGAGCAGGAGGCAGCCAATCAATGATTCTCTCTCATCATTGATGTTTCTATCTTTCTCTCCCTCTCCCTTCCTCTCTTTTTATATATAAAAAGCTCCTGGGTTTCCCTATTTATTTTCTTCCATCAGCCCAGGTTCCCTCTTTTACCCCTCCCCCCCATTCCTCTATTTCTCATCAATCTCCACACATCTCTGAATCTCCCCTCAGGGTTTTTATGGCAGCAGCTTATATAAGGTGTTGGAACAAATTGATTCGTCTGACTCATACTGGATTGACTACAGGTTTAAGGACAGGGACGGGACTGATGCTAAAAGAGTCTCTGGGTAAGTTTGTTAGGACTTTGGGGATCTTCAACTTTATAATCCCTTCAAAAAGACATAGTAATGAGATCTCCCTTCAGGTCTGCTCCCAAACCTTTCACAAGTCAATATTGAAATTGCCTGCCCGTCCATTTCCTCTATTACAAACTCTTTAGGGCATTCTGTTCTTTATTCTACCCCGAGAGCAGACCCTGGCACACGCTTTATTAATTACTAGACTGGAATCCATGTCATTTTTCTCTCAGAAGCTAGGGCTTCACAGTCAGTAAGAGCCTTGGCGTTCTCACTCCCGTGAAAAGGCTACCCAAACGGGTGTGCTTTCTCAGTCAGGACCACTTGGGGCACAGAGTTGCTTCAGGGGAGTAAAGGGGCAGTGAGGTAACTTTGAGGACCAACCCCAGGGACCCTGAAACAGGATGGCCACAAGTTCCCTAACTGGAATTCCCATCTTTAAGACCTTGGGTGATTTTCCCCTCCCCTGGTCCTAAAGGCTCTTTGGGTTGGAGTCCAGACATCTGTTCCTGACCCACACCCAAATGTGGCCCTAGGTAGGGAGGGTGTGTTGGGACTTGGGTTAAGTTTTATGCAGGGGAAGGGGAGAGGAGGGAGGGAAAAGGTGGGGGCCAGGACCTATCCCAGTTCTATCTTATCACGCTTTAGGTATCATGGTCAGAACAAAAAATGTCCCTCTGTACAAAACAAGTGGCTAAGATACCAATACCAGACAGAGTGTGCTACTTCTCTTCCCTGCATCTGTGAGATGGCATCTATTAGGCGTCCAGATTACCACTGAGCTGAGTAAGTGTGAGGGTTGGGAGGCTGGGAGGACAGGGGCTCAGAGCAGGGGTCCAGCTGCTGGGAGGGGGTGGGGCACCACATGTTCCTGGGAATGAGTCACGTCCACAGCCTCCGGGAGCTTGGTACACTTGTGTAAGGGGGTGTTGCACAGGGAGAGGGGCAGGGAAGGCCTGGAACTGGAGGGAGGCTGGTGATGTGACTGTCGGGGAGCTGATGCGGGTTCTTAGTGACAGTCAGCAGTGGAGCTCATTGATCTTTTACTCTTCCAGATCCTCATGCCAACAAGAGCCTGTGCCCTTCGTCCCTAACCTGCAGCCACAGGCCCTAGGATTCTCCCTCGCCAGCATTTCCTCATCTGCCTGGATAGTGCCCGGCCAAGGGCTCATCTATGCCCAGCACTTCTAGGCAGCCTGCTGCCTGCTTGAAATCCTGTCCCAGAAACTGGACTATTCCTGGGAAAAGGGTACAGAAGAGATTTTGGCCTCCAAGAACCTCCCGTAGTGGAATGGGGGGCTGAGGGGAGGAGGGTGCACGGGCTGAGCGGATAGGGGCAGCCCGGAGCCAGCCAGGCAGTTTTATTGAAATATTTTTAAATAATTTGCACGTGTTAGTCTCGTGTGTCAGCAATGCTGTGTGATCCCCCTGGGACAGCAAGCCCAGGGTTGGAGAGGAAATGTTCTGTCCCTTGAGTCCATGCTGAGGTTCCCCTACACGAAGCAGCTGGTCAGCCCATCAGGGGCTGGCACTGTCGAGCATGTGCAGTCCTCACAGGGCATCCTGAAGGCCGAAGCTGGAGGCCCCACTGCTAAGAGCGTGCCCCAGGCAGCTGAAGGCTGGGTGTGGGTGGCTTGGCACGGTGCCCTCGATGGCAGAGGAGACTGCCCGCCTCACAGTTCAGGTTGCGGTAGCGAGCAACAGCTGGTGTGGGGCGGGGGCACATGGACAAGAAGCCAAAGCTGAAGGGGCCCAGGCAGCAGCCAGGGCAGGGTAGCCCCTCGTCGGACTCCCGAGGAGCTGAAGGGGGCGGCGAGGGTTCTGTCCGCTCCAGGGCCGCTGCCCGGGGCAGGCTATGCTGGGCCCGGTTCCAGGGCTCCCCGGCCCAGCCCTGTGGGGAGTTCACCACCACAGCTGGGGGGTTGTTGTTAAGGGGAGGTCCTGATCTCGGGGACCAGGGCTGGGAGGTTGATGAACAAGTGCTGATGAAGTTGTCTGTGGCCACAGCCAGGGGCAGCTGGGGAGCTGGGGGTTCTGGCTCAGGGCTACTGCCCTCACACTCCATTCTCTCTTCAGCCAAGGGACCCGCCGAGGGCGGGCCAGGACCTGGCAGTACTGTCTCCATGCGCCGGGGGAGTTCAGGGGATGATGGTAACGAGCGGCAGCGACGGGCAGGTGTTCCAGGCTGGAGCAGGGTCTCTGGAGTCGTCACCAAGGGCAGCCGGGTGGAGGACAGTGGTGATGGTGGTACAAGGGGCAAGGGGGCGACTGGCTTGCTGGGTGTGTCCAGGAGCTTGATCTTGCCACCCCTGAGGTCTTCCCGCAGTGAGAAGGGGTTGACTCGAGTCAGATTGTCCCCCCAGTTGGGGGGTGATTCTAGTGATGGGGGCAGGAAGAGGTCTGATCGGCTTCGGGAGAGCCGAGGGTCTGGCCTGGGAAGCGTGGCAGAGGGACCCCCTCTTGGAACAGACCCTGTCAACAGAGAAGTCTGTGATCACTCTTCTCAGTATTGATAGCTTCTAGAGCAGGGGTGGGAACATCCGGCCCGTGGGGCATATAAAGCCCACGAAGACATTAGGTCTGGCCCTGCCAGGCATTAAGGGCGAGTTAATTAAATGTTTGACCAAATATAGCAGGCTAATTTTCAAGCTGATAATTTTGCATGGCTGTTGAATGATGTTATAAATATCCAAATGGCCCTTGGCAGAATAATGGTTCCCCACCCTTGTTCTATGTCTCATTATTCACCAGGAGGCTGGTGGGACTAGAACTTAGAAAAGGGAGTCTGACGGGGTGCTTTGGAAAGGAGACGTCACCTCCAGCTGCTTTTTACCTTTTTCCTTCCTTAAAGCTCTAGAATTAGAAAACTATCTTCTTTGAAATGTCCTTTCACCCTCACCCTTATCCCCAGCCTTCTCAACTAATAAATGCACTTAGTCTTCCCCAGATGATTCCCTGAGTTCTAAGGAGGAGAGAGGCAAAAGGACTCCAGTTGGGTCAAGGTCATGCTCACTTACCCTGATTGTGCATCAGGGGAGCCCTGGTGAGGGGGGCTGGCTCAGGCAGTTGCTCCAGGATCCATTCCAGGTGCTGGGTGATTTCGGTGAAGGGAGCACGAGCACTAGGTTCCATCTGATGGGTAGAGACAGGGGCAGCTTCACTCAGTGCTCCAAAAGCGGGTCCCTGAGTTCTCCATCCATCACCTGGGACAGGACAGCCTTGTCAGCTGATGGGTGGGGCGGAGGGCGGGGAGGGGGAGGCTCTTACACTGCAGCAATGGATGGCCAGGAGCAGGAAAGGTAGTGGGCAGTCATCCCCTACCAGGGTCCGGAAAGCAGGCACATCCAGGCCGAAGTCCTGTGGGGACAGAAAGGAAGGGCCTCCAAGTGAACTTTCCTTGGGTTCTCCTTCCGCCCCCAATCAGGACCTCAAGTTCCAGGGAACCCTTCTTGGTTGTAAGTGTCCCAGTCTGGAGGTCCTCCTTTTCAAACCTGGAGACATCACTCACCTCAGTACGGGGTAGGTAGTCAGGGTCTGCAGGTACTCGTGCGATGAGCTCACAGAGGACAATCCCAAAGGCAAAGACATCGGCCTGGGGTAGGAGATAATGTTAGGGGGAGGAATTGCCAGTTTTCATGTCAGAATTTAGTTAGGATATGTCAGAATTCACCGGGGAGTCTTGACAGTTTCCATGTGTTTGAGGGGTGCCTGTGAGGGGCAAGGGGGTGTCTTGGGGGCCTCCTGAATATCGGGTAGGGTTGTTGAGGAACTTAGGATAGGAACTTATAAGAGTATCTCAAGGGTCTCTGAAGACCTTGGGGATCTGAAGGGTTGATATCTTACCTTTTCATCATATAGCTCACCCCTCAACACCTCTGGAGCCATCCAGTATGGGGAGCCCACCACAGCCAATGGCTCCTTCCTTTCCCCTTCCCTGCAGGGCAGGGGCAGAGTGGTCAGAAACATCCCACTCAGACATCCTCCCCAAACAAAAAGAGACGAGGCCAGCGCCCTCTCCCCACCCCAGGGGAAACGTCCCAGGGGGCTTCATTTAGATAGGGGCCTTCTGGGAGGTTTGGGGGGACAGGGGCAGGAGCTCACCTGTACACAGGAATCTTTTCAGCCAGCCCGAAGTCACCCACAACAGCTGTGAAGCTTCGGCCTTCCCGACGGATCAGACAATTCTGACATACACATATAGTATCCCACACACCTATCACCTTCTGCTCTTTGACCTCCCAATCTGTAACCCAAACCTCTGTCACTCCAGAATAACCCCAACCCTCTCCCAGTTCTCCAGTGCACTCCAATCTTGCAACATCATCTATCACTCCAAACACAGCATGGTACTTAGCCCCTCAGAGCAACCCCCCAATGTTTTGCTACTCTAACATCCTACCATACTTATCCACATTCTAACATCCATAGGCTAGTTACAACCCAGAAGTCTCAAAACCCCCTTCATGCCTCCACCTGTCTGGCCAGCCTACCTTGGATGTGAGGTCCCGGTGGAATACTCCTTTGGCATGCAGGTACTGCAGGCCCTGAGCAATATCCAGAGCCAGGCGGAGCCTGACAGGCCAGGAGAGGGGTTCAGGAGAGCTGAGCAGCTGTTCCAAGGTTCCCCCATTCATATACTGGGCAGAGTGGGAGAAGGGGCATGGATGTCACGGCTTCAGTCTCTAGTCTCCCACTTATAAGCCAGGGGACACTCGGGAGGATCACAAAGGTCAGAAGGAGTGGGCCTGTGCTTTAGGGTTCCAAATTCATATTCTAGGGCTGTCCTATCCAACACATGTGCAACTACTTAAAATTAAGGTAGTAAGTTTAAATAAAATTAAAGATTCAGTTTCTCAGACTAGCCACATTTCCGTGCTCACAGTGTTGCACAGAACAGATACAGAACATTTTCATCACCAGAAAGTTCTACTGGACAGCACTGTTGGAGAGGATGAGAACAGCTGGGGCCTTTGTGGTTTGCCCAAGGGGAAGTTTAGGGAAGACTCCCTGGGAGGAGGTCCTGCTGCCTCTCACTGTTCCTCAGCAGAAGCACAGGCCTGATCTCTCTCCCCTTGGTGGCGTGGGGGTCCCCCTTCCTGGCCCATTCTCACCTCTGTAAGAGCGTGCAGCTGCCCCTGGTGCACACAGACCCCCATGAACCTGTTAGAGGGGAGGGAAGGTGGGAGGGGAGGCTGTAAGATACTGGGCCTCTCCGCAGTCTCCACTTTTCCGGCGGGATCTTTCCCCTTATCCCAGCAAGCCTCCCAGCAAGCGGCTGGGGCCGCTCACCTTAGGATGTTGGGGTGCTGGAGCTGGTTCATCAGCTGCACCTCCCGTAGCGTGTTTCCCCGGTTACTGGGGAGCCTGTTCATTTTCAGCACCATGACCTGCCCAGACTGTCGGTGCCGCACCTGGGGGTGTCAGGGGCCGGCGAGTCTCGCGCAGGTGGGACGGGTCGCCCCGTCCGGGCCCCCTAGCTCCAGCCTCCCGCCCGAGGCTTGGTCCCGCCCCTCCGCCCTCTCGGCCGGTCCTACCTTGTAGACCTCCGAGAAGAAGCCGGCGCCGATCTTCTCCGCGCAGTGGAAATCGTCCACGCGCGCCAGGCTGGACACGGCGCTGCGGAGGGCCCGGTAGGAGGAGGGGCGGCCCCGGCCCGGGCCTCCCCCCGCGCCCGCGGGCCCCTCCCCCGGCGCCTCTCCCGGCCCGGGCCCTGGGCCCCGCCGCGGGGGCCGTTCCCCGGCCATGGCCGGGCCCCCAGCCCGGGCCTGCCTCACATGGCCAGGTCCCTGGGCCCGGGACAAGCCGCGCTGGCCATGGGAGTGGGCCCAGCCGGGTCCGGGACGCCGGGACTCCCGCTCCCGCCTCGGAGAAGGGAAGATCCGCCGAAGACCCCGGACCCGCCCCCGCCGTGCCGGCTCGCTGGGCCCCGGGGACGCCGCTCCGCTCTGCGCAGGGCCTGGGCCTGGGCCTGGGCCGGGCGGCGGCGGCGGCGGCGGCGCTCCCGGGCGCCGGCGGGCAGGCGGGCTCCCCGCAGGCGGAGGCGGGCGGCGGCGGCGGCTCCGCGGCACCGCTGGGCTCAGGCTCGCGGCCTGCCGGGGGCGGGGCCGAGCGGGCCTCCGCTTAACTCCTTGGAGCCCGGCCCCCGGCGGCGGCCACGCCCCCCAGGTGCGCACCCCCTACGGTGGCGGGGACGCCCCGGGCGAGGGGTCTGGGCGTCCGGATTCACTGAACAAACTGGGGCCAGAGCCGAAAAACTGAAGGCGGCTGCGGGCTGGTGGTGCGAACGCGCAGGTCCAAGGTCTCAGCCGCCCGGGGCGCCCTGTCCTCGCTCCCACCCTCCGGTCACTGTCAGCTGGGGGCCGGGCTCGGGAAACCGCTCGCTTCCTGGGCTCCATGGACCTCACGGCCAGCCCAAACCTAAGGCCGCCGCCAGTCCATCTCCCCGGCCTCCCCCCATTTCTCCACCCTGCACCTCAGACCTCCGGACTCCCCGGGACGTCCTTCCTTCTCGGGCTGCAGGGAGCCCGTGCCCGGCCCATCCCCCCTGTGGCGCCAACTCCTCCTCACTCCCTGCCGGCGCCCTCGAACAAAGTTCAAATTCCAGAGCCTCCGCCTAGTGACACACAGTCCGGACCTTCGCACTATTCCGTCCCCGGGACCCTTCTTCTCAAAACGGAAGTCTCCGCCGGCAGGGGAGCCCCTCCTTCCGCGAGACCCTACCCCTTGGCCAAACGCCGCCCCTCCAGGGGCCCTGGCCCTCAAAGACCCCCGGCTTCCTCGCCGAGACCCCCTCCCCAGCCGAGGGGCCTTCCCTCAGCATCGCCCTGCGGACGTCAGTGCGCCCCGGCACTTCTCAGGGGACACCCCTCCTCTGGGTGCTCCGGCCACGCAGCGAGACCCCACCTCTCAGAGGGACTCCACCGGCCATTGGGCTCCTCCCCTCCGTGTGGCCCCGCCCCCGGCGGTTTGACCCCTCGGCGGGTTCCGCCCTCCGGCTCGCAGGAGCCCGCTCTGCCCCTTCAGGCAGGAGGAGGCGCTGCAGCCGCCGCCTCCATCGCCGCGGGCCCCCCTCCCCCCCCCTCCCCCATGCACTCGCCGTCCCCCTGCGCTTCCGGTTCGTTTCTGGCTCCTCCGGCGAAGTAGCCAATCATCGCCAGGGGCGGGTGACGTCACTGCATACCGGTGGCGGCTCCCCGACGAGCGGCGCTGGGCGTGGGTGATCGCCACCTAGCGGCGGGATGGAGGGCGGCGGGGGTGGAGGCCTCGGGCCTCGGGAGTGAAACCGGCCGGACGCCCCTGAAGGAGCGGGGCTGAGCGCTTTGGGAAAATTCTGAAGCATTATTTCTGTTTCTGTGGTAAGCTGGGAGGAAAATGAGAGGTCTGTCCCAGGTTTATGAGAGGTGGGACCAGGTACTCCTTGTCAAGGGCGGATGAGAAAAGAATAAAGTCAGTCTTCAATGACAGAAGAAGCATTAGGGTCGGGAGAAGGCCAGGGAAGGTTTTGCACCGGTTTGGAGGGAAGAACCGGAGAGATCACGGTCCTCCGGAGCCAGCGGAGACGGACCAATCCGGAGAAACCTTTGGCTGGACCTTGTGCATCACATCCATTCTTCCAGAGGCAATTTGGCCTCAGCCCAAGAAACTCATTCTTCGCATTAAATTAATGTTAGCATCTACAACTATTTAATTGGTAAATTTGCTTTCTATAGAAGTATGATATGGATAAATGCTAGGAATTTATGCCTCATTTCGTTTACATAATCTTATAATAGATACTTTGACACGTATCTGACCCTTTATCCAAATTTGAGAATTATTATAGTTGATGATAGTAATTCCCAAGCAGAGAAGCCAGTTTCAGAAAGATTACTGTGGTGGTTGTATGGGGGCAGGGAGTCTGATGAGGAAGGAGGCTCTGACCATGACTCAGTCAGGAGACGATAAGGGGCTGAACTAGGATAGGGATAACAGGGAAGGGAAGGAGGACACATCCATGCCGTATGGGGAAATTTGCTGATTGATTAGTATCAGAAGTCGGTCCTGGGGAGAGAAATAGCATCAACCAGGATAACTTTTAAATTTCTAGCTTAGATGATGGGGAGATATTAACTGGGATAAAAAATCCAGGAGGAGGAAAGGTTGAGTAAAAAATGGTAAATGATTTCCATAAACAAAGGGGTGATGGTAAAACCATGAGGGTGGAGGCCATCGTCCAAGTAGAGTGCGCAGAAGGAGAAATAGGCTGGCAGTGGAATCCTGGGGAAAACCAGCATTAAAGGGCAGTGGAGGAAGAGAAGTCCACAAAGGACACTGAGAAGAAACAAGCTAAAAGACAGGAAGAGAATTTAGAGAGCCTGGTGCCGTGGAATCCAAGGATGGAGCGGTTAGGGAAATGGAATGCAGTAATGCACAGCATTAAATAGTGCAGAGGGGTCTGCTAAGATAAATTTTAATTGTTTCTTGAGTTAGCCTATTAGAAGATCCTTTGGTGTTTTTCAAACTTTTTATGATGGCAAATGTCAGACCTAAGCAGGGAACAGAACAATGGGCCCTTATTTACCTGGGAGAGTAAGTTCATTTTGTTGGAGACCCATGCCTCAGTTGTACTGTTGCTCTCAGTGATCTGTCGGAGTAAAAGTACCAGCTTCATGTACCTTTTATTTTATTTTATTTTATTTTTTACAGAGAGGAAGAGAGAGGGATAGAGAGTTAGAAACATCGATGATAGAGAAACATCAATCAGCTGCCTCTTGCACACCCCCTACTGGGGACGTGCCCGCAACCAAGGTACATGCCCTTGACCGGAATCGAACCTGGGACCCTTGCGTCCGCAGGCCGACGCTCCAACCAACTGAGCCACACTGGCCAGGGCTCAGGTATAATTTTTATTGTACCATTTGAAAGTAGGTTTCAGGCATTGTGACACTTCATTAGCATTATCTGCTGAGATCATTTTCTATGTAACCATAACACCATTATCATATATTGAATTACTTTCTTCATTTAGTTTTATTGGCTTCTTAGGTCTCTTTTGCTGTTCCTTCTTCATCTTCCTGATCTCTAAACAGTGGTGTATCCACAGCTCCATCATTGGACCTCTTCTCTTCTCTCTACACACATACATGGTAGATCATTCCAAGGCTGTAAATACTATTTATATTCTAGTGACTATCACTTTTCCTCTCTCCACCCAATCTGTCCCTGAACTCTAGACTCCTATATCCAATTGCTTATTCATCATCTCCAGTTGGTTATCTAGTTGGCTTTTCAAAATTGATGAATACAAAATAGGACTCTTGAATCTTGCCCCTCTCCCCAGCTTTTCTTTAAGGCTTCCCCATCTCAATAAATCCAATCTGTTAGGTGCTCAGGCAAGACAATTCAGTTATCCTGCCTCCTCTCTTTCTCTTTATCCCATATCTAGCCCATCAACAAATTGTATGTGCTGTCCGTTTGAAATCTATCTATAACCCGACTGCTTCGCACATTTCCACTGCTTCTAAACCAGCCTAGTCCACCAGTTTCTTGCCTGGATTGTTGCAGTAGCCTCCTCTCTGGTCTTTCTGCTTATACCTTTCTCTCCCTCCAGTCTATTCTCTACACAGCTGCCAAATATTCCTTTTAATGTGCAGGTCAGATCACTTTATCTCTCTGCTTTAAACCTTCTGTCATCTCACTCAGAATCAAATAGAAAATCTTCTATAGTTTTATTTCTTTCTTTCTGATATTTGTACCTTTAATTTCTATTCCCTTGCTTAAGAGCATCAATATAATGTTGAGTGAAGTAGTGCAGTAGACCCTCGAATCTTGTTCCTGATCTTGAAAAGAATGCTTTTAACATTTCACTACTAAGTTTCATGTTTACTGTAGGTTTTTTTTTGTAGCTACTTATACCAATTAGCTGTTTGTTTTTTTGTTTGTTTTTTAAGTGCCATGTAAGTAACCCTAGCAAAACTCAGTGGCATAAAACTGCAATTATTTATTCTCATAAACCTGCAGGTTGACTGGGGTCAGCATTCTAAACTGGGATTGGGCTCCATCTGTTTCTCACTTCTCCCAGAACCAGCAGGACAGCTTGGGCATGTTCTTCTCATGGTGATAGAAGCAGGGCAAGAAGATAAACACAGTTTAGCAACTGCTTTTCATGTATTTAGATCACACCATGTCTGTCAACATTCCAGTGGCCAAAGAAAGTCATAGGGCCACGCCCAACTATCCTGTCTGTAGAGATGGTGGTAGAAAGGGAGAAAAGATTTCTAAACAGTGATACTTTACACTAATTTTTTAATGTTAAACTGACTTTGCATTTATAGAATAAACCCCATTTGATTTTTCTTCCACTCTCTTTCCTTCTTTTTCTTTTAACATTAGATTTTGGTTGTTCTGGGGGGTATTTTACAATTTTATTTTTTATCAGCTTTATACTGAGATATAATTCACATACCATATAATTCACCCATTTAAAGTGTACAATTGAATGGTTTTTATTCACAGAGTTGTGCAACTATCACCACAATCAGTTATAGAAAATTTCTGTCATCCCAAGGAGAAACTTGATGTGCTAATTCCCTTACCCCCAGCCCTAAACAATCATTATTTCACTTTCTGATTATATGGATTTGCCTCTTTTTGGACATTTCATACATAGACTCATACAACATATGATACCTTGTATCTTGCTTCTTCTTCTTCTTTTTTTCGCTTTTAGAGATTTATTTTCTACTTATTTATTTATTTTTAATTTCTTTATTGATTAAGGTATCAAATATTTGTCCTCATCCCCCCATTCCCATCCCACCCCCCTCCCCACACATGCCCCCATCCCCCTGTTGTCCTTAACTGCTGGTTAGACTCATATGCTTGCAACACAAGTCCTTTGGTTGATCTCTCCCCTTTAGCCACACCCTACCCTACCCTCCTTCTGAGGCCCAACAGTCTGATCCATGCCTCCTTGTTTCTGGGTCTGTTCTTGTTCATCCGTCTATGTTGTTCATTATTTCCCCTAGATGAGTGAGATCATGTGCTATTAGAAATACACTTATAAGAACCGAAAATGAGACAAGCAATAATGGTTATGGTGACAGGCAAATGAATCAGTCTGTAGTGAGTTTCTTTCTGGGCCAACAGTCCTTTTGAGACCCAATTTCAATGTCCAACAGTTCCTTATGTGTCCATGTCAGCACTGACATTACAGTTCTGGATGGTGGACAAATGGTGGTAATGCAGGTCCGACTCTCTCTGGTTTGGTCCTGGGCAACCTGCAGTGATGCACAGCTGCTAACTGCTAGTATGGGAATCTTGCTTCTTTTACTTAACGTGTTTTCAAGGTTCATTCGTGTTATAGCAGGTACCAGTATGTGGACCGTGGGGGAAGAAGATACCTATTTTTAAAAAATATATTTTATTGATTTTTTACAGAGAGGAAGGGAGAGGGATAGAGAGAAACATCGATGAGAGAGAAACATTGATCAGCTGCCTCCTGCACACCTTCTACTGGGGATGTGCCTGCAACCAAGGTACATGCCCTTGACCGGAATCGAACCTGGGACCTTTCAGTCTGCAGGCCAATGCTCTATCCACTGAGCCAAACCAGTTAAGGCAGAAGATACCTATTAAGGAAGGTTGGTGGGAGGGAAGGGTAAGAGATCAACAAAAGGACTTGTATGCATGCATATAAGAATAACCAATGGACACAGATAGTAAGGGAGTGAGGGCCTGTGCTGGAGGCAGGGAGCGGGCTGGGAAAGGTCAATGGGTGAAAGGAGACATATGTAATACTTTAAAAATATATATATATTTTATTGATTTTCTACAGAGAGGAAGAGAGAGGGATAGAGAGTTAGAAACATTGATGAGAGAGAAACATCAATCAGCTGCTTCTTGCACACCCCCTACTGGGGATGTGCCCGCAACCAAGGTACATGCCCTTGACCGGAATCGAACCTGGGACCTTTCAGTTCACAGGCCGACGCCCTATCCACTGAGCCAAACCGGTTTCGGCAATACTTGCAACAATAAAGAATTAAAAATAACTATATATCATACCTAATTAAAAAAAAAAAAAAGGAAGAGTTGGTGGCTAACAGTGCTCAATTTTTAAAATCCTCACCTGAGGAGTAAAGATATTTTTCCATTGAGTTTTAGAGAGTGAAAAGAGGGGGAAGGGGGAAGAAAGAGAGAAACATTGATGTGACAGAGACACATCGATTAGTTGTCTCCCAGATGGGCCCCAACGGGGGGCAGGGGAGGCGGGGGAACAGGGGTCAGACCCACAACCCAGGTACATGCCCTTGACTGGGAATAGAACCCAAGACACTCCAATGCACAGTCAATGCTCTAACCACCGAGCAATGCTGGCCAGGGTTAACTGCTCAAATTTTAAAGCAGAGCCTAGCGGCCATTTCTAAACAGGGTCTCTCTCACAAAGTGCACTCCATACTGCCTCCCACACTGAAGTGCCTGCCTACACAGTGTTTCTGCCATCTGAGCCAGCCTGATAGAGATCCTAGGATTGTATTTCAATCCATAGGACTGAGGCTTACCCCACCCAACTGAAGTTACATCCCCCATCAGCATCTTTACTGACCAATCAGAGTGGCTCCATTTATGACTAATCAGGACAGTGGCTTTGGACCAAACTTGTGTTGAAGATTTGGAGCCCTCATTTGCAGAAGGATGAACCAATCAGGGATCAGGGGTGAGGACTTCTCTCTACAAGTCAGCTCCTCTGTGGCTCACTTTCTCTTTCCACCAAAGACTGAAGACTGTATTTCCCCCGTTGGAGCTGAAACATCAAAGACATCTTGCCAGAGCAGAGTGGAGCAGAGCAGAGCTATCTAGTCAGAGAGTGGCCTCACCCAAGGGCCGCCTCCCCAGGGCCGCCTCGCTCCAGGGCCACCTGTGCTGCTTCCAAGTTGAGCCGTAACACTATTGAACAGTTCTTACAGCTGTGCTGTATCACAATTGAGCTGTGTGCACTGGAAAAAGTTTCCTTTTTCACCACACCCCAAATTGGGCATTCCTGTTGGCGTTGAACTGGCACCAACAACCATTGGTTGAAAAGTACTTACTTCTTTTTATGGCTGATGTTTCGGTCTGAATATACCATGATTGTTTATTCATCAGTTGAAGGTCATTTGGGTTGTTTCTACTTTTTGGCTGTTATACATGTTGCTCCTATGAACAATTATATACAGGTTTTCATGTGGACATATGTTTTGTCTCATGACCTCTTAGCTTTGTTTTTATTCCTCTGTTCCTCCTTTATTACCTTATTTTGGTTGAAATAAATACTTTTAACATACTATTCTAATTGTCCTGAGTTTTAAAAATATTTATGTTTTAGATAATTCCTTAGTGGTTGCTCTAGGGATTAGAATCTAGTAAAATTATTGAAAAGCAAACACACAATGACCTATATTTGACTTGCTTTCAACAAATCTTCTGAAGATCACCTATCTTGTCATAATGCTGGAAGTAGTCCTCCAATGTGTCATCTAATTGGCAATGATAGTTAATAAGAAAGCTATTGACATTTGAATATATTTTTCATGTAATAAGATGTCTTACAGTACTCTGATTACTTATCATTGTTTTTCAGTGGTTTCTCAGTGTTTTAGAGTTAAGCAGATAACATTTTTCTTAACATTTATGATTATTTTTATTTCATGCAATGTGTACACCATCTATAATGTTGGATATAAAGGTGATAGTGATCAGTCTAAGATTGTCTAACGTGAAGGACTATCAATGCTGTATGCTGGCATCCATCTTATGACCCTGGGAAACACTGCAAATCCTTAGTACTTTTCCCCGCTAAGCCAGGACACTACTCCAGAAACCTCACAGTAACACCCCCATAAGTGACTACAATTAATTGGATTTGGTTCATCGAGTGAGATGTTTGCCAACCCTGGCTCTAGCTTTTCTCTTTGATGAAGTTTAATAGTGGTTCTTCATTTTATTTTTTTAAAATGTTTTTATTGATTTGAGAGAGGAAGGGAGAGGGAGAAAGAAATATTGATCGCTTGTTTCCTGCATGCACCCTAAATGGGATCGAACCCACAACCTGGGCATGTGCTCTGACTGGGACTTAAACCAGTCAGTGCACATGCAGACACTCAACCAACTGAGCCACACCGGCCAGGGCATGGCTGTTCATTTGAAATATTCTTTATCGTGTTTCTATTCCTGATTCACTAAAAATCCTTAGCTTAGCTTTCCATACGGTTTCATGATGCCTGCCAAAGCTCCATCATCACATCCACAGAACTTCTAGAGGCAGGAAAATACATCATTCCTTCTTTTATTGTTGTTGTTAATCCTCACCTGAGGATATTTTCCCATTGATTTTTAGAGAGAGTGAAAGGGAGGGGGAGAGACAGAGAGAGAAACATCAATGTGAAAGGGACACATAGATTGGTTGCTTCCCATACATGCCCCAACCAGGGCTGAGGATTGAGCCTCAACTGTGCCCTTGACCGGAATCAAATCCGGGAGCCTTCAGTCTGTGGGCCAATGCTCTATCCTCTGAGCCAAACCGACGAGGGCCATCATTCCTTCTTGTCCATCTCTATCTTTTTAATTTGTTGTGCATCTTTTTTTAAGAGCAAAGAAACTCTTCCACGACCTTCCCTCATCCCAGACTTCCTTTCATATTGCCAGAATGCCACAGCTCAGGTTAGCCTATCATTGACAAGAGGTACAGGACCAATATGATGGGCTTCGACTAATCAAGACTCATTCAGACTCATTCCTAGGGCTGGCTCCAAGCTTCCCTGAAGTTTCTGGCTGCTCAGTAGAACAAAAGTAAGGTTCCTTCAGGAAAAATGAAGATGGGGGTGAGAATAGGTATGTGGTGTGCAACTAACAGTGTGCTACAGAATCCAAGTGCCCAGGTTGTTAACCTTGACACGGTACTGCTATTCTGGGCTCTCCTCTCAGCTCCCACCCTTACTCTGGTGTGCCACAAGAATTTTTGAAACATGCAATACCTGGCTACTTAATCCAGGGCACTGACCTCTTTTCCCTTAAATTGTCAAATAAAAAAATGACAACAGCCAACACAACAATACATGTCCAATGTGAATGAATCAAAATTATACCTATTTTTTGGGTTGGTTCAGCAAAAATGTGTTTTTTGGCGTGCCACAGAATTTTAGTGATTAGTTTATGTGCCATGAAGTGAAAAAGTTTGAAAATCGCTGCTGTATTTCCTTAACTGTGTGTCAAGTTCCCTACAACTCTAGCTCTAAACAACACATACCAAGGCTGTCCTTGGCAGAACAGTGGGGCACATGACATGTATTCCTTGGGACCCAGCGCTCTTGTCCAATTCCTGAGAGGTCAGTGACCTATGCTTAGTCAGACCAGGCTCTGTCACAGTCTGGGGTCAGGGAGAAGAACAGAGGCTCCTGGAAAGGTGGACTGGCTGGCTTTGCCTGGGCCCCAGAGCTGAGTCCTTTTTTATTTTCATTTTTTAATTGATTTCAGAGAGGAAGGGAGAGAGATAGAAATATCAATGATGAGAGAATCATTGATTGGCTGCCTCTTGCATGCCCCCTACTGGGGATTGAGCCCACAACCCGGGCATGTGCCTTGACCAGGAATTGAACTGGTGACCTCTTGGATCATAGGTCGATGTTCAACCACTGAGCACACCAGCCCGGCCCAGAGCTGAGTTCTAATCTCCATTCCCTCTGAGATCTCTTCTTCCTGGTCTGTACTTCTCTTACAATCTGAATTCTTTTCTTAACATATAATTTGCCCCCTAATCTTAAATCTCAACATTACCCTCATATCTCTGTCCATTGAGCTCCCACAGTAAAAAACAAAACAAAAACCTGTATCCACTGAATTTACCAATCATTCATTGATTTCCCATATGTATTAGAAGCTTAGAGACAACACCAGACAATAGGGAAGGAAATTAAATTTTAGGAGCCGTGTGCCAAGTTCTTTCTCACACACTATCTGACTTTATCCTTAACAGCACCTTGGTAGGTTATGTTATATTAACCTTCATGTTAGAGTTTAGAGAATCCAGGTTCAGAAGAAGTTAAGTCACCTGCTCAGAGAAGGTAAGGTCAGCTCAAGGGCACAAGATATTAGGAGCCCAGGATTGCCTGACCTTCTGTTCATGTTCTTTCCCCTACCCCCCCTCCCGCTACCCCCCCCCCCCAATCTGGCTTCATGGTCTTAATTTTTACAAAACATTTGCATACATTAATTTGAGCCTCACAACAGTGGCAGGGTGACTATGGTATCTGCATTTTATAAACGATAGTGGGGTTTAGAGATAGTAAATGATTTGCCCAAAGTCACGTGAAGCTTAGCTTTTCTGACTCCTACATAGTACACATTCTGCCACCATGCAGTGTGACTAGCAGAGAGTGGCAGGCATATTTGTTGAATGGATGCTGATCCAGATTATAGTAGGTATTCAATAAATGTCAAGTTATACTAGTGAAAATTAACGAGTTCACACTGCCTAGAGGTCTCTAGTTTCCGTTTTCCTCCTGTCACCTCCCCTCTGGGCTCCTCTCAGAGACCCTCTTTTCCAATGAACTCCATCCATCACCTTCAGTCAAGACTCACAAAGAGCAGAGTCCACGTCTCCTCAGGCAGGTGCTCAGATGAGGGTTTAAGAAGGAAGGGTCCTCTTTTGAGATAAAGTTGAAGAGACCTAACAGTTTTCGCTCTCCCACCTCAGGCCTTCCTTGGGTCCCGGAGTGGGGAGGCTGTACTGCCACTCTTCCCTGCCCCCATGTGGCAGGACTGCACTTGTTCTGGGGACCTGTGAGCCTCTGCTCTCAGGTTCTGAGGGCTTTGGCCCAGGCCAGGCAATCATCACACTAGCGCCCCCTCCCCTCTCGCCTCCCTTTGCCCCGCCCCTTTCCTTTGGCTCCACCCCCTGCCCCTGGCTCCGCCCCACAGCCCTGGACACAGGGTAAACAGCCTAGAGCCTCTGCCCAAAGGGAAACCAAAGAGACTGCCTGTGTTCCCATGGCTATGGCCAGCACCTTCGTGCCGGGGCTGAACCCTCAGAAACCTCATTATATCCCGGGGTAAGACTTCTACCCAGAGCACAGCCCTGCGTGCTTCTGGGAACAGGGGTTTAGGGATCTAGGAGTCGTGCACCTGGACCTTGGGGGCCAAGTGGACACACCTGTGCAGGAGGCCCAGGGCTGGGATCTCTATGGTGGAGAGAAAATGAAAAGCAAGGAATAGTAGCTGGGGCTGCCACAAAGCTCTGTGTTGTCTTTTCCATGGTAACAAGGGAGGCAGCGGAGGGAGATGCCTGCTCCAAATATACAACCAGCCGAGTCCAGAAAAGATCAGGGCTTCAGAGCTCTCTGCTTCTGTCTCTGGGGAGGGTGGGCAGGGGAGTCTAGAGATGAGGGGGTGAGTCCTGTGCTACAGGTACACTGGACACTGCCCACTGCTTCGGTTCGGCATGGGCCAGACCTATGGGCAGATGACGGGGCAGCTACTTCGGGGAGCTCCTGGCATAGCCTGGCCCCCTGCCCACCGCACACTTCTGCCTCCCATTCGGCCTCCAAGATCTCCCGAGGTTCCTCGTGGACGCCTGCCTGTCAGGTGTGGGCACAAAAGGCTCAGCTCCAGCATGATCCCTGGGTACACAGGTATGTACACAGAGATAGACAGGTGCCCCGTCCCTGAATGTGTGTCCCTAACACTAACAGAGGTCTTCTTTGCCCCCTGCCCACCCAGGTTTTATCCCCCAGGCACAGTTCATCTTTGCCAAGAACTGCAACCAGGTCTGGGCTGAGGCTCTGAATGAGTTCACTCAGTGGCACGGGGAACCAGGGAGTCAGGAGCTGTCAAAGCAGGTCAAGGGAGAAGAAGTGGAGGAAGACCAAGAATCAGAGCCAAAGCCGAAGCCAGAGCTGGAGGCGCAGGGGGCAGAGCTGGGGCAGGAGGCAGGACAAGTGAGGCTGAGAAGGCTGGGGGGAGCGGGGAGGGTGCAGTGTGGTGGGAGTGGGGAGCTGTACCTCTGTGTAGGCTGGGGACTTGGGCTTGCCTGCCAGCTCCACTCCCTGGGAGCTTGTGTCAGAGCATGGGGGCTAAGTTTGACAGCACCGTTTTTCTTCTGTCAACTCCCCTCACAAGGCTTCCCCCTATTCGATGGATGACGGAGATCCTCACAAGTTCTTCATGTCAGGTGAGGGGAGGTGGTAATGACTAAAGGTGTGGGGAGGCCCCCAGGAGGTCCTGACCCAGAATCCCCACTCCCCAGGTTTCACTGGCTATGTGCCCCGTGCCCGCTTCCTCTTCGGCTCCAGCTTTCCTGTGCTCACCAACCAGGCACTGCAGGAATTTGGACAGATGTGCTCAGAGGGCAAATCCCAGAAGGGTCTCAAACCTCTCCCCCCACTTTCAAGGATCTACCCTCAGAACCTGGGTCTTTTACCTAACTACGGGGGCTACGTGCCAGGTGAGGTTGTGTGTGCGCGCGCATGTGTGTGTGACGGGTGGAGGTGGTTTTGGTAGTTGGAAAGAATAGATTTGGGGACCTCAGGTCATGTAGTTCAGCTTTATCATTGGGCAGAAAAGAAAACTGAGGGAGCAGAAAGTGGGGAATTAGGACCAGATTTTGGAGGACAGCTTGGAGGGTCTAGGCAACTGGCTGAGCTATAAATGGCTTTTCCATGCCACTGACTACATGTGACAGACTCTCTTGACCACACAGGATATAAGTTCCAGTTTGGCCGCACATATGGCCATCTCACCCATGATGCCCTGGGTCTCAGCACCTTCCAGAAGCAGCTCGTGGCGTAGGTACCTGGACTTCAAGTTCTTTCTTCCCTTTTCATGTATCCCAGCCATGCTTTTGGAAGAAAGAGAGGTGGGCTGGAGGGTAGGGGGAGGCACAGAGAGAATGGTTTGGAGGCCAAGCACCTTTTTTATTAATAGGTGTAATAAATAAATAAATAAATACATAAACAGAAGCCTGGGCTGCTCCTCCCTCTTCTGACCACCAGGCACTGGCCACAGCCTATTTACATCTGGGAGCTTAGGGATCTGGCCCTACACTGTCACCCGTCATCCTCACTACCTGGCCCGGGAGCCCTGCAGATGGGCCTTCTGGTCCCCGCCATCCACAGGGACATGCCTGTCTGTACCCATGGAAAGGCTGGCCCAGATGGGCCGGGGGAACCCTGGCAGCCCAGTGCTGCGTCCCTCCCCTCCTTTCCTGGGTGGTCTGGACATGGTCATGGGACAGTTGGGGTGGGGGGGGGTGGGGTGGGGTAATTAATACTGAGCACAGGAATACATGGCCCCAGCTCTCAGTCTGCTCTCTACAGCCAAGCCAGAGGGCTTGGGAGGGACTCTCAGGCTCTGAGTCTGATGGTTATGAGGGTCCCTGAGGCCACCAGCATGCACAGGACCTCAGTTTTGGCTGTTTCCACGAGTTGGACTTGGAGTTGGGGTCAAGGTCACGTAGGCCAGAGGCACCAGGCCAGTGTCAGGGCCACGGCTGCAGCGCAGCCAGTCTCCTCCGGCTGGCCCCAGCACTCGAAGGATATCTCCCTTGTGGAAGCTCAGCTGTCCAGGGCCTGTGGCCAGATGGTGGCACAGTGCTTTTACCTCGCTGGAGAAACAACAAATGGAGGTCAGAGAAACCCCACCCAAAACCAAACCCCGTCCCTAGTCCTTCAGTCCCCCAGGCTCACCATGGAGGCTTGGAGGGCAGGGCTGGAGCATGTGGCTCCTGCAGGCTCTCCTTGGGCTCTGGTTCCCGGCGGGCACCCACTGTCTGCGCCATTAGCTGGAACATGGACTTGTCCAGACTCAGCCAGTCCGAGGGTAGCCTAGGGGTTAGCAGTCAGGGCTTTGTCTGAGCCCTGGCTTAGACCAGGCTCCCCACTGCCTCTATGGGCTGCCTCTCACCTGTTTGTGGGCCGGATCTCTCGCTGAGCCTTTCGGGATCCAAAGAGGTGTCCCCACTTGATGCCCCCAGGTGACGGTCCGGAGGCTCCTTCCTCACTCTCTGCTGGGGGCGCCGTAGACCCCTCTCTCTCCCGACTGTGTCTCAGCTCAGCCAGCACAGAATCAGGGGGGCTCCCCATCCAGAAGGGCCAGCCCCTGTCTCGGCCAAGGGTCTCCTCAGGGGCAGGGCAGGCCTCAGCTCCCTCTACTACTCCCTCTCGGGGGGGTGGCCCCCCACCTCCTGCCCCTTTCTTTTTCTCACTGCTGCCGCCACTGCAGCTATTGTTGCCACCACGGGGGAACCTAGAACCTTCAGTGGAGCCGTCAATGTAGACCTGGGAGCTCTGCATGAGCTGGTACCACCAACCAGCCTGCCCGCTCCGGGCCCTGCCACGCTCGGAGCCCCCAGCTGCCTCTGCCACCTCTTCTGTCTCCTCCTCTTCCTCATCTTCTCCCCCTTCTGGGGCACCCACACCTTTCACCCGTTTCCCATGGGCGGCGCCGTCCATGTCCCCAGGGCCCTCCTGGCTCCGGGCCCGGGCCAACTGCAGCGTTGAGTGGGCGGACAGCAGCAGGTCCTGGGACACGCGCAGCAGTTCCTTGTGCTGCCGCTGCTGCTGCCCGCTCTGCAGCAGCCGGTGCTGGAACAGCAAGTCCAGGCTGAAGGGCAGCAGGGCCAGGGGCTGTAGCAGCAGCAGCAGCTCCTCAAAGAGGCCAGGGCACACAGTATGCGCTGCACTCAGGAAGCCCCACGGCTGGTAGTGGGTCTGGATGATATCTAGGGAGAAAGAGAGAGGGACTGAGCCACACAGGAAAACAGAGCCTGGCCTGGGGTGGCCTTTGAAAGGCACCCTGGGCAGAGCCACTGCATCGGGCTGCGCAGGCTGTAACGTGCTCTTTAGAGGCACCACAGGGTAGGCGGTTCCCGAAGTGCTGCGGTGCATTAACTCCACGGCCTTAAGTGGCAGCCGCGAGTTCAGATGGCCCGAGTGTCCCGCTGACTGCCAGGCTCTACCACAGCCGAAGGTGGGGAAGGACTCTGGTAGAAGCCCAAGCTTTGCATGGTCCCCCTCTCCACCTCTAGCATCTGAAAAGACAGCTGTTGCCTCCCTCTTGAGCCTGTGAGACCTGGCCTATGATGAGTTTGCAAGACAGGGCAGGGTTCGGGGCATTACCTTCGTGGTTATAGAGGTGATTAAACCAGAACTCCAGGGACCGGATGCTGTAGGGAGATAGGTGAAGAGAGTTGAGTCTTATGTGGGCATAGCCAGATCATAAGGTGCAAAGGAGACAGACACAGGGGTCAGACACAGGGCAGACTACAGGTGAATGTCTCCTTTCTAGGCAGGGATGCTACCTGGTTCATTTTATGTCATGTAGTTCTGACAAGCCAGTGAAGATGTAGGGAGGGGGTGAACATGTGGTTCACAAACCAGTCGCTTGCTCCTAGAATGGAGTCACTTTGCACAAGACCCAGGAAGTCGGGGCAGCTCCTGAGTGAGAGTACAGAGCCGAAGGGGATGACCTGGGCCCATGCTTGAGAAAGGAGAATACTATGACACGGATCCCAAGGTGGACTTAGGGTCAAGCAGGATTTGGAAGCACTGCTGGAACTGAGAGGAGCAGGGTTTACAATATCCAGAGAAACAGAACCAGATTAATTTCCAAAGGAGCCAGACTGTGGATTTGTAAAAGCAGGAGCCCATGTTGGTGTCAGTGCAGGAGGATCGTGGGTGTGGCGGGAAAACACTGATCTACTGAGAGGCTGTAGCTAGGTGGAGAGAAGTGAGCCTGCGCTCTGGCAGCAGGTCCCACACAGCCCCCTGTCTGTCTCAGGTAGGGAGCTGCTTCCTCAGAGGCAGCCGCGACCAGGGGGAGGGCTGGTGGCTGCAGGTCTCGCTGCGCCACCACACTCACTTGAGCAGGCCGAGGACGAAGGCGTCGAAGCGCATGGTGTGACTGGTGAGCTCTGGGAATTGGCTGACCTTGTTGTAGAGGCCGTGCAGGACCTTGGTGGATGGGCCTGGGAGGAAGCCAGAGTTGCAGGTCACATGCCCAATCTCTGGGACCCTAAATTCACCCTGGGGTCCCCATCTTGCACACAGCACTTACCTAGTTGTGTAGAAGCCTCGACCACACTCCACGGCATGTTCTTACGTTGCCCGATGATGACATCCAGCACAAAGGCCTTGAGCCCATCCTCCAGCACCGCCCGGACCGCAGGGCACAAGTACTTCAGAACCAGGTGGCCTACATTGGGGCTAACAGAACTGTTCCCCAGCTTTGCCTGTGGATGCAGTAGGGAAGTACAGGGGATCACTGGAAGTCCAACCCTGGTCCTCTCTGACCTTCTTAGCCCTTATGGTGCTTCTTTGTGATCCCCATTCCTAAGAATCAACTCTGGGTCCTAGATGCAAGAGAGCAAGAGAAGGGGAGGGTCAGCAGGTGGAGCTCGGCTCTCCACGGTTTCTTGCCTACCTTCACCCCAGGATCCCGGCTTGTGCCAAAATGGGCCACGATGAGGTCCACTGCAGTGTTAACAGCTTTCACCAGCCCTGCAAGAGAGAATCTGATGTCACAGCTCCATGAAGAGTCCCTGAGCAACTCAGCTGGGACTGAACCCTCCGTGGGAGGAGGAAGGGCTTCCTTACACTCTCTCTCTGTCCCTGGACACGAGTCTCATCAAGGCACCAGGCCCAGGCCACTTCCTGTTTTTCCCGGTTCTCAAGCCCCTCCTGTTTTCACGCCCCAGCTGGGACCCACTTCAATGATTACATTACTGAGACCCTCAAAGTCCTAACTTCCTTGCCATCTTACTCCAATGCTGATCAATCTATCTGTCTTCTCCACTCTGAGACACCAGGCTACTGACTGCTGGATAAAATCCAGGGCCTCTCACACCGGTGACCAACAAGGGCATGCCAAATCTTTACATCATCGCACTGAAACTGCTCTCTCTTATGGTCTCTGATTTGCTAAATAGCTTGATTCCTTGTTAGTCCGTATCTTACTAGATGTTACCATCACATTTACCCTGGCCTCTAGGCCCTGTGGTAACGGAATCCCCCCCATTAGAGCACATGGACGTTTATTTATGACATGCAGGCTCCCTCACTAAGCTCCCGGAGAGAAGAGACTGGAGCCTGACTCCAAAGCATCTGATCAATGACCCTTTCTCACTTGTACACACTCATGGCACATGGTACACAGACTTCTCGCCCCAATGCCTGTGCTACTTCCTTCCTGGCACCTGGAATTCTAAGGTAGGGAGGGCCAGACAGCAGGGCAACAGGCACAAATAGGTAGTGACAACAGAATTCCTGGCCTGAGCTGGGGTAATATCCACCTTTTTTCTGAAGAAGGTCAATGGAAATGGCTTCTGAGTTGCCGTCTGGGGACAGACAAAACTCAGCTGGAGGCTTCTCAGTCAAGGAAAAGGGATCCTGGAAGTCAGGGCAGGTCAGTGGTAACGGCTTCACCATTTGACCTGGAAAAAAAAAGAGAAAAATCAGTCCCAAGAACTCTCTTTCCAACAGTTGCAGCTCAGTTCTGTGCCTTATACCCCGCAGACTGACCCCTTCTCCAGCCCTTCCCAGCTCCGGCAGAGTCTGCCCTGGTATCCTGGGGACCTGCCCACACACCATTCAGCCGGCAGTTCAGGTGGCCAGCAGCACTGAGGGAGCCAGGGAATTCAAAGATGGGGTTCCTTCGGGCCAGCCGAGCTTCCTGTGGCCTTCGGTCTAGGCTCCCTGACAAACCAGGTGGCCCTAGTGGGTTCTTCCTCCTGTATTCCCGCCACTTGAGTGCTTGAGGGGATAGGTGGTTGGCTGAAAGCAGAACAGGTTAGCAGAAGAGACAGGAAAGAATTAGCAGGAGACAGCATTTCATACCCACCCAGGGGGCCCGTGTATAACATGAGGGTTAGGAATACATATTATCCACAGATGTGTTGGGGAAGAACATATATATATATATATATATATATATATATATATATATATATAAATAATTTTTTTTTTTTTTTTTTTACAGAGAGGAAGGGAGAAGGAGAGAGTCAGAAACATCCATGAGAGAGAAACATCAATCAGCTGCCTCCTGCCTCCTGCTCAGCCCCTACTGGGGATGTGCCCACAACCAAGGTACATGCCCTTGACTGGAATCGAACCTGGGACCCTTGAGGCCGCAGGCGAACGCTCTATCCACGGAGCCAAACACGTCAGGGCGAGATGCAAGTATTTTAACCTCAGATCCCAGGCTGGAGTATAAGAAACTATTCAAAGAGGGGGGTGGTGCCAACTTGTTTGGGGGCAGGCTGTGACGCTCATACCGTTATTGGGCCTGGAGGCCATGCAGCCTTCACCACCTCCCCGGGCCAGGCTCTCTGCTCGACTGAGGCTAGATCTCCAGGAGCCCAGAGGAGGCAAGCTTCCTGTTCCATGGAGCCGGTACTCAGCCAAGGTCAGTGTCTTCTGATCCTCCTTCTGGGGCTGCTGGGAGGCGGCAGGCTGGACAGCAGGGCAGGAGAGGCTCCATGGGGGTGAGCTCTCTGTGGCTATGGCCTGCTCCGGGGGAGGGGAGCACGAAGCGGAGGCAGAAGAGTCGGTGCTGAGCCCAAAGGGGCCAGCGCTCCGGATAGGGGAGTAGCTGCCCAGGGGTGACGGTCGTGAGGTTTCTGGCTCAGGTCCAGCTTTCCTGGCACCTCTGTTGGTGGATGCCTGTGACTCCCCTGAAGGTTCTGAGGCAGGGACTTGAGCCGTGGGGGCAGCCAGGGGGCCAGGCTGCTGTGCACGGCTGCAGCCCGACAGGCCGTAGAGCTGGGAAAGGCTGTGGAGGGCCCGGGCCTTGGCCAGCTGTTTGGGGAAGTGGTGCTGGAACACGAAGGGCTGGATGGGCAGCGTGGTTGGCCTCTGCTCCTTGCTGTAGCGGAGGACTGGTCGGCTCTCAGCACCACCCCCTGTGGCAACATGGATGGAGAAGGAATCAGACGGACAGACACTGATACCACATGAGAGGAAGCACAGAAGCAGACAGGAGATGCCGCTCCCTGGGGAAGGGGAAAGAGGTGGGCAAGACCTGGGTTGTAGGAATTGAGTGGGGTTGGGGTAATCCAGGATTGTGGACTATGACACGGCTCCCCCCTTCTTTTGTCAAGCTTTTCCTACTGGATATGAAATGGAACTGTCTTGTATTCTTGGCTGTTCACTAACTCTTCATTTTCTTGACTTCAAAGGTGGGTATATCTGAAGGCTCAATTCTTACATCTCACTTTACACATTCTCCCCCGTATTATTCAAGTTCAGACATTCATACTCCCGAACCCACCTTCCTATGATCCCTCCATCACTCTGCTTTAGGGTTTTGCTTTCATTTAAAATTGGCTATTTTAGAACACTTCATCCATCACCGTTCTCCTGACGACTTCCATCTCTGTTAGGCAGAACTACTGTTTTCTCTGTTTCTAAGGCCCAAAGACTTGGAGTCAAAGCCACAGATTTCCAGGGTCAAGATGTTATTTACCTCAAACTTTCACTCGGCATCCCCTATCTCCATCCAAGTAGGCACATCTCATTCTTGGGCAAATCTAGCCATAATAAAGTATTTCTTTACTTGCAGCCAGAATCAACCTCCTGTCACCCCGCCTCACCTCGCTCCTACATGATCCAGGCATTGGAGCCTCAGAGTGCATATCTGCTCCCTCTACACATTCACATATTCCCGAGAGTGGTCCTCTCCTGCTCTTCCAGCCAATCTTCAGGTCCATGTCCCTCAAAACACGGGGCTCAGAACGAAACCCAAAACTCCAGTCACTGTCTTTGTGCATGGGTGGTGCTTCTAATGAAACACCGCATGCTGCAAATATCTGAACAAACACAAGGTGGCGCTATAGGCAGCCACACGGCCTAAACCCCTGGGTGTGGCTCACTAGCACAGCTCTGTGGCTCAACAACTCTGTGAGGCAGAAATTACATCCTTACTTGACAGATCAGGATACTGGAAACTCAAGAGATTAAGTCATTTGCCCAAGTTCACACAACTAGGAAGTGGCGGAGCTAGAATTCTGCCTAAGCCAGAGTCTGACTTTGGGGCTGATGTTCTCTTTACCACGTTGCACTGCCCATGGAATGGTATCAGGCTGGGCTTTCCTAGCCCTCATCTTTTCCCATCAATTTACTTCGGTGAGTCTTAAGGGGACGTGACCACAACCCCATTAGGGAGGTGTTTCAGAATCACTCCCAGGGGACACTTTCAAATGATACTCTCCTGTCATCCCCGGTCAGTGCTTAGAGAGCAACCGTCGTCACTCTCCCCTGCTCACTAGACTCAGCCATACTGCCTTCGGTCCTTAACATGTCAAGTTTATTAACTTCTCCGAGCCTTTTGCACCTGCTCTTCTTTCTGCCTGAAATTTTCCATCGTTCATGCATCAGCTCAAACACCACCTCCTCAGTAAGACCTTCTCCACACCGCAGCCCCTCTGGACAGTAACTCTCAATACCCTGTTGCCATTTTCTTTTCAGCATTTTTCACCACCAGAAATGATCTTATTTGTTTATTGTCTATTACTTCTTGTAAGGGCCCCAGAAAAGCAGGTTTTAAAAAGCTTTTTATTGCTATACCCTAGTGCCTAGAACACAGCCTGGTACATAGTGGGTAATGAATAAAGATTTGTTAAATGAGTGAATCCCCACTGAACCTTCGGTTAAGGCTAGCCTCACTGCGTCCAAAATCTTCTTATCAGCTTGCTTCCTAGAGTACCAATTTCATTGTATCCCCTGTGGCCACAACTGCCCTCAGAATAAAGTGGAACCTTCTCAGTCAGGTAGGTGCCCACACCGGCCACAGATTAGGCTTCTTCCGCTCAAACTCCCACACCTGCCATCCTCATCTACACCACCGCTCCCGCCGCAGGCCCATCTTCAAGCATGCTGCCTTTCCTGCTGGGAATGTCTTCTTCCTTTCCACTTATTCCAATATCAGATTTCAAGGCTGAGCTGACCCTGGCTATCAGATTGGGCCCTCTCAACCCTACCTATATTACATACCTCCTATGTAAAGACTGTTTTAATTAGACTACTTAATCCTACTCTTTAAGCATCCTCCCTGCTAAGTTCCCAGGATCGAGTTTGAGGCAGAGGAATATGATGAGGGAAGGGGGAGGATTATTGTGAGGAGTGGGTCTCAGTTCTACCCTCAGGGAATAAGTTTTCTCACTTTTCTACGTGACAACCCTTAAGAAAATTGGAGACAGAGACAGGCCACATTCACCCAAGTCTGCTCTTCTGTAGGTGACACAACCCCACAGTCTCAATTTCTTCTTAAAATGGAGGGCCCGGAACTCCCAGGTGAGCACTAACTGGTTCAGAGGAGTGGGGGACTATCAGCTCCCCTCTGCAGTCTATGAATAAATCCAGTCGTCGTAACTTCTGAAAATCCTTCAAAACTGCTGATTCATTCTGAGTATGCAATCAATTAAATATCCCAAATAACTCAAGTATAGCTCACACATCAAACTTCACGCGGGTCCCTGCTTTATCAGTTCTTTCCAGATGTGGTAAGATCCTTCTGAATCTTGATTTTGCTGCTCAGGATCTCAAAGAGATCTCAGCTTCTTTTGTCATTTATGAATTCATTGAATTGTCACTCATTTTATTATTATTATTATTATTATTAATTTTTTTTTACAGAATCAAGAGAAGACCCCTGTGGTAGGTCACTGGAGACTTATGGAACGCACACCATCTTGATGCAAAAAGTCATCTGACAGAAAACACTTCCAATGCCTCTCCTCCCATCTCTGACCAGGATTACTAGTATTCTTGCCCTCAGAATGCCAGCCACAGGATCCCCTGTGCCTACATATGCCCACCAGATACTGCAGTCTAAGAAGGGAATGGGTTCCAAAGGACTGGCTAATCCCTCTATTTCTGACCTGCATCTTCCCTCCCCTTCTATTCCCTCTCCCAAGGGCAGCTCCTTTGTGTATGTTTAGGTATGAAGTCTTTTGCTGGACTGTGTCTCCATAATGGCAGAGATAATACTATTTATGGTTTTTTAACCCCTTTCCTTTGCTAAGCTAAGACACCCAAGCTAAGGCTGCAGCACAGAAAATTCCCCTTTACCCGCCTTTTCCCTTTTCTTCCAGACCCGCTGAGATCTGGCTTCCACCCTCACTGCTCCCAAATATTGCTTTTAGGATTATCAACCTTACTCTTAGTGATTTCTCTTCAAAACTCATTTGGTTGAACCTAACTCTTTTTGAAACTTTCTCCTCCTCTGGTTCTGTGACTTTGCTCTCTCCTGGTTTTCCTTATATTTTCCTGCCTAATGCTTTTTCGTTTCCTTTGAGGGTTGCTCTGCTCACCCTTAAATCATGGTATCCCCAGGGCTCTATCCTTGTTCCCTTTATAGCTTCACACATTCTTCCTGGATGCTCTCATCCACTCATAGCTTCAACTACCACTTTTATTCCAATGACTCTCCCACATCATGGTGATCTCCTGACCTCCAGGGGTCCTTTCCAATCTACCTTTCACCCAATCAACCAATGAACTTTCTAATAGGCAAATCAAAACAGGCTAAGCTGTTACAAACAAACAAACAAACAAACAAACAAGCCACTTTCTTGATTGAAATCCTTCAGTGGTTCCATCACTTTCCACTAGGGCTATCCTCAATTATTTGTAGTTTCTAGAAAGCAGCAAGTTACTCTGTGCCTCTGTGGTTTTGTGCAGACTACTCTATGACCTAGGATGACCTTACAGACCTGCACAAAGCTAACTCCTAATTGTCTTTCCAGACTGTGCCTGAATGTAAACTGTGTTAGCAGTCCTTCGCTGGCATTTCATTCCGATTCAGATGTTCTGTAAACCGCCATCTCTGCATTTCACTTTCCTGTTTCCATCCTTGGTTGGAATTCCTTGAGGACAGAAACTGTCCCTCTCATCTCTCTATCACCAGCACCCACTTAACATAGAGTCTTTATAAAATCACTACTTACATATTATAAGATAAATAGGAAGTAGCCGGACTAGACCTAAAGGCCAAGTGTCAGCTCTCAGGCTCTTTGAAGAGCGGCTACAATGCCTGATCAAAGAATGAGCTACACTGATACCCAGTGTGGTTTGCCTGTTGGACTGTCCTCGGCTTTTAGACGTAACCCGTAAGCACTGCAAATCCCTATATGTCCCAAACTGAACTCATGCCTCATCCCTTTTCCAGTAAATCTAATTCTGTTGGCAGTCCCTAATCACACTATCATCTTTCCAGTTATCCAGGCTCAGAATCACAATCTTCTGAGTGCTTCCTTTCCCAATCATCCTCTAAGTTCTGTCGATTTTATCTCTTCAGTGCATTTTTTATCCTCTAACCTCCTTCTCCCCTGGACTGGAAAGATGCTTGGTCTAGGCTGAGGAATCGCTAGTGATATGGATGGGGTGGTTGACAGGGCCCTGTCACTGAGGAGGCCATGCATTTATCCGGGTAATCTCCATCCTTTAGGTTCCTTACCGTCAGCTCTAGCTCTTGCATCCCTCTGGGCATGGCTGTTGGCTGGGCTCCCTGGGAGAGCAGAGCCTGGATCCATCAGCTGCATCAGGGAGCCTTGCCCAGAAGCTCTGAGGACAGCAGGTGGCATCTCACTGGACTGGGGGCCCTGATAGACCTGGGTGGACCAGGGCTCTGAGCCAACTAAGTCCATGCCTGGCCCCAGGGGCATGGGTGGTAGACTATGGCTACAGTGAGTACCCTCATCCAGCGAGCCCACCCTATCTTGTTGGGCTTCTTGAATGGGTGAGAAATCCTGGGAGGAGTCCCCAACGCTCACTCGAAGTGGCGGGGAGCCAGAGCCTGCAGCTTTCTTCCGGCCTTTGGCGAGCTCAGCAAAGGAGGTGACCCGCTTAGGGGGGGAGCTGGGCTCAGCCAGAGCTGTAGGGCCCTCACTCAGGCGCACCGGGCAGCTCAACATGCGTTCCAGCGAGCCCAGGCGGACAGGAGGGCTACGCTCCAGGCTGCGATCGTAGCTTCGAGAGCGCTGACGTCCAGTGCCAAGGTTGGGGGGTGAAGTGTTAGTGTAGACTTGCCCCTCAATCACAGTGGGGCCCGTGGGAGCTTCAGCTTCCATGGGCCTCACTTGTTCCTCTGGTTGGGCTTCCGGCTTCTGGAATAGATAATACTCCGAGGGCTGGTTAGGGCCAGGGTCTGGGGCAGAGCTGGGCACAGGACTTATCTTGGTGTGTTCCTCCGAGCAACTGGTGATGGAAGAGCCAGCGGGGCTCGGGGATGACTGGGAGGACAGATCGCAGGTGACAAGTTTATAGTAATTCTGTGTGGCCACAACAAGACGGGCCTGGCTCTGGAAGCAGGCTGTGAGGTCAGCCACCGCTGGGCAGGGCTCACAGTGTGGGCGGTAGGCGTTGCAGTTGGCATCGAGCTCAGGAGATGAGGCATGAGGACAACCGTAGCTCCCTTCCCTTCCTCCACTATCAGGGTGATGGGACTCATAAGACATCTTGGACTCAGCCGGGGAGGGTTGCAGGTCCAGGTAGAAGGCGCCAGGGTCCGAGTGGCTGCAGAAGGAAGAGTCGCTGCAAGATTGTGGGGCAGAGTTGAGATTGGCATGGGAGTTGCCATGCGTCTTGTTGTAGAGGGTGCTGAAGGTGACCAGTACACCGTCTGAGCTGTTGCAGGAGGAGTCACTCACATAGCCCATGGACTGGTCAGCCGCCTCAGACTGACTGGATGTGCTACTGCAGCGGCAGTGCTGGGGTCCTGAGCCTGAGCATCCAGGGTTCCTTGGGGATTCATCTGAACTGAGCTTCCATTCCTGGTCAAAGGAAAAGCCAGAGGTATCACTGGCTCCACCTCCACTGCCACTCCCACCAGGTCCCCCACACTCATCCAGCTCCATGGTCTCCGTTTCCAGCTCTGGCCGGCAGCAGTGGTTACTGCTGCACTGCTGGGGATCCAAGGTTGTCACCGGCTCCTGTTCCTGCCCCTCCACCACTCCAGCCCGACTCTGCGTTGCCCCCCATGGCCTGCCGGCTCTGGGGCCAGGTGGTGGCAGCTGGAAAGAGGATAGATGGAAAGTGGGCTGGCCAGCTCCATGCAGGTGGAAGGACTGCTGGGTGGCACTGTCACCAATGCTGTCATCATATAAGTCACCAAGTCCTGGCTCAGCCACGCCCCCCTGCAGCAGGAAGGGATTATGTCGTTTAGGGGCCCCAGGGCCTCTTCCATCCCGACCCCTGCTCTTGGTGCTGCTGTCTGCAGACCGTGCAGATCCCCCTGGAGCAGAGTGCAGACTGTTGTATAGCAGGGAGTCAGCTTGTCCTAGATCTTGTTCCGGTTGGCTTATGCCCAGCTCTGGTGGGCAGAAGGGATTGGGTCTTGTGCTCCCACCACCTCCACTTGCTCCCCCACAGCACTGCCTGTCTGGGACTTGACAGTGTACCAGGGGGATGTGGTGGACGATGAGGGTCTCTCCAGTAAGCTTTGGGGGACTATCCATTCTGGAAAGTTCGAACAAGGGCATCAACAGCACCAGACACTGCCCCCGGAGCCCGATGGGGCAGAACGCATTTCATCAGGAGAGCTTGGCACCTGGAGAGAGAGGGAAAGAAAGGGAAGCTAATGTCACTTCCCTGGAAGTCTGAGACATGCCCTTCCTCGTATGATTTTCAGATGAAGAAAAGCCCAAGGGGAGAAAAGACTCAGAGTCCAGATGGAGCTTGATATCACAGCCCAATAGGACAAGGGGTATCCCAACACACTTTCTGCATCATACAGGTCCAGCCCTGAGTTCCCCCTTCATTTTAATTTGCCATGTGTCCACTGTGAGCCAGGCCCTCTTTAATGCCACATACAAAGATCTGGGGATCTCAGGGACAGCATTTTCTTCTTATCAAGGACCCTATTCTTAGCTGTAAACAATGACTAATCCTCAGTAAAAATAAAAAGTATGAATAGTGAAGCAACTAAGAAAACACCACTAGGATGTCTGATATGGTGCTAAGCACTAAGGGGATACAGAGATGCCTTAGACACAGCTACAGCACGGAATTTTACAGATGAGGAGAAAATCACAAATTCTAAATCATGTCCTAATAGCAATAAATTATAATTTTGCAAGAAAAGTATTTTTAGGTATACTCTGTCATTTGACCCCTATGTCATCTTAAGACTCCTTTTCTCCTCTCCTAAACCGCAGAATACTTGCCGCTCTCTGATGACTGTGGGCTAAGATCCTCACTCTCCCTACTACTGTATTGACGCTTCTTGAATGCAGAGGCCAAGGTGGGCATTAGAGTGACTGCAAGTATGGCTGATGCCAACTTCTTCCTTCTCAATGGAGGTGGGGTCTATTTTTATCTCCTTTCTATCAATCTAGCACAACATCACATAGACCTGGTCAAATATAAGAGGCATAATACATTCTTAATATTTGTCTAGCGCAGGATATAGATCTTCTGAAGTATCCAAATTCTGCTCAGTTTTAGCCTATAACTTTCATTATGGGATCCTTTAGAAAATCTTCTCTCCCCAGTTTTACCTCTGATAGGCTAAGGTTCTCTCTTGTTCAAGGTTTCCAAGAACACAGAGCCCCCTTTGAGCTTCTCTGGTCTCCTGGCCAGACTAGGCAAGTTCTAGTCTCCTGTGCTACCAAGTTCAGATCCTAACAGTCTTTACTTGCTCTGACTCCTCATTCATTCATTTCTCTTTCTTCCCTTTTATTCCTGTCATTTTCCTTTCATCCACCATGAGTCTAAATCCCCCATCATTTAGACTCATTTAGTTAAACTCTTAATACTACCAATTCTTAAAAATTTAACTCATTTAGATCATAGGATCACAGCTCTTCATGTAAAGTACAATAAAGAGCTAGGCAAGTTCATGCTCAAAAACATGAACAGGTAATACATGAGATTAAAAAATTCAAATGGCTAATAAATACATGTGTGAGGGACACAGTAGTATGATATAACTATGTGTGTTAGGTTAAATTACATTAAAATTTAAAAGCAAGTACTTATCTTTCTTCTTCCTTTCTGAGAGGAAGGCTCCTTTATTTTGGCCTTCTAAGCTTATTTGTGTGGATTAGGGTAATGAGTATATATGGAGGAACGCAGAAACTAGAGAGGCTAAACTGAGCTATAATATTAAAAGTTATAGAAACATGGGAATAAATCTTTGTTATCTTAGATTAGGCGATGGTTTCTTAGATATGACACCAAAAACATAAATGATAAGTGACAAAATAAGTAAGGTAAGATGAACTTCATAAAAATTAAAAACCTTTGTGCCTCAAAGGATACCATCAAGAAAATAAAATGAAAAGACAACCCCACAGAATAGGAAAAAATATTTGCAAAATCTGATAAGAGGTTTCTGATCAGAAGCCTAGCAATTAAAAAAAAAAAAAAAAGATGTATAATCTGCCCTGGCTGGTGTGGCTCACTTGGTTGGAGCATTATCCATGCATGCATCAAAAGGTTGCTGGTTCGATTCCTGTTCATCGCAAATATCTAGGGTGTGGGTTCATCCCTGGTGGGGGTGTGTATGGGACTCGACCGATCAATGTTTCTCTCACACATTGGTATTTCTCTTTCTCTCTCCTTTTCCCTCTCTCTAGGACCAGTAGGGCATATCCTCAGGTGAGGAATAAAAAATAAAAAAATAAAAAAAATGACCCTGCCGGCGTGGCTCAGTGGTTGAGTGTCGACCTATGAACCAGGAGGTCATGGTTCGATTCCGGTCAGGGCACATGTCCGGGTTGCGGGCTCGATCCCCAGGGTGGGGTGTGCAGGAGGCAGATGATCAATAATTCTCTCTCATCATTGATGTTTCTATCTCTCTCTCTCTCTTCCTTCCTCTCTCTCTGAAATCAATACAAATATATTTTATTTAAAAAAATAGGTTTTATTGATTTTGAGAGAGAGAGGAAGAGAGAGATGGAAACATCTCATCATCGGCTGCCTCCTTCACACCCCCTATTTGGGGATTGAGCCTGCAACTTGGGCATGTAACCTGACTGGGAATCGAACCAGCAACCTCTTGATTCCTGGGTCGACACTCAGCCGCTGAGCCACACCAGCCGGGCAATACAAATATATTTTTAAAAAAATATTAGACAGCCTCTTCAATAAATGGTGCTGGGAAATTTGGTCAGATACATGCAAAATAATGAAACTAGACCACCAACTTACACCGTACACAAAAATAAACTCAAAATATATCCCAAGAAAACAGAAACACCAATCAGAAAGGATATATGCACACCTATGTTCATAGCAGCACAGTTTACCATAGCTAAGATTTGGAAACAGCCTAAGTGCCCATCAGCAGATGAGTGAATTAGAAAGCTGTGGTACATTTACACAATGGACTACTATGCTGAAGGAATTCTTACCATTTGCAATAGCATGGATGGAACTGGAGAGCATTTTGCTAAGCGAAATAAGCCAGTCAGTGAAAGAAAAATATCACATGATTTCACTCATTTATGGAATGTAATAAACAACATAGACTGATGAACAAAAATAGAACCAGAGTCATAGAAGCATTGAACAGACTGTGCAACCTATGAGGGAAGGCAGAGGGGTGTGTGTGAGGGGATAAGAGATCAACCAAAGGACTTGTATACATGCATATGAGCATAACCAATGGACACAGATGGGGCGGGGGGAGGATGTGCTGGGGAGTGGGTGGCCAGGGAGTGGTCAATGGGGGAAAAAGGAGACTTATGTAATACTTTAAACAATAAATAATTTAAATAGAAAAAAGATGTATAACCCAATTAAAAACCGGGTAAAGAATTTGAATAGACATTTCTCCAAAGACCTACAAATGGTCAATAAGCACATGAAAAGATGCTCAATATCATTAGTCATTAGAGAAAGAAAAATCACAACACTTCACCCCCACTATGTTAGCTAAGATAACAGACAGTGACAAATGTTGGTGAGGATGTGGAGAAACCGGAACCCCAAACACTGCTGCAGCAGTGTAAAATGGTGCCATGTGGCCACTTTGGAAAAACAGTCTGGCAGTTCTTCAAAATGTTAAACATAAAGTTACCATATGAGACAGCCCTCCGACTCCTAGGTATATACCCAAGAGAAATTAAAACATATATTTACACAAAAGCTTGTATATGAATATTCATAGCAACATTATAAATATGTACAGCAGCCAAAAAAGTGGGAACAATACAAATGTCCATCAACTAATAATAGATGGACATAATGTGGTATATACATGTAAAAGAATATTATTTAGCAATAAAAGGAATGAAATACTAATACATGCTATAACATGAATGAATCTTAAAATGCTAAGTGAAAGAAACCAGTCATAAAAGGCTTCTTTGTATGATGTTGTATGAGCCCATTTACATGAAATGTCCACAATAGGCAATTCAACAGAAACAGAATGTAAATGAGTAGCTGCCAGGGACTGGAACCCTGGGATGGGGAGTGACTGCAAATGGGCATGGAGGTTCTTTTTGGGGTGATTCAAATGCTCTGAAATTAGACAGTGGTGATGGTTACACAAGTCTGTGAATAAAATAAAAAAGGAATTTTATGGTATGTCATAATCTCTCTATTTTATAAAAGGATGAATTCTATGGCATATGAATTATAACTTAATAAAGCTGTCATTTAAAACATTTTTTAAAATAGAAAAAAGGAGTAGAGTTTATGGGAAGAGAGAGGTAAGGAGAGGTGAGGGAGGGAACCAGTGTTGAGCAGTGGAGGATACTGGGCATTTACAGAGAGAAAGGTGAGAATAAGAAAAGAGAGGAACATGCCTTAACTGGTTTGGCTCAGTGGATAGAGTGTTGGCCTGCGGACTGAAAGGTCCCAGGTTCGATTCCAGTCAAGGGCAAGTACCTTGATGGCGGGCACATCCCCAGTGGGGGGTGTGCAGGAGGCAGCTGATAGATGTTTCTCTCTCATCGATGTTTCTAACTATCCCTCTCCCTTCCTTTCTGTAAAAAAAATAAATAAAATATATTTTTAAGAAAAGAAAAGAAAGGAACAGCCCACCTGGCGTGGCTCAGTGGTTGAGCTGACTTATGAACCAGGAGGTCACAGTTCAATTTCCTGTCAGGGCACATGCCAGGTTTCGGGCTGGATCCCCAGTGTGGGGCCTGCAAGAGGCAGCCAATCAGTGATACTCTCTCATCATTGATGTTTCTCTCTCTCTCTCTCCTCCCTTCCTCTCTGAGATCAATTTAAAAAATATATATTAAAAAACAAATAAACAAAAAAGTTTTAAGATTTATAAAAAAAAAGAAAAGAGAGGAACAGCCACCTTAAAGCGTGGGGTTTTGTAGAGAGAGATAAAATGGATTTTTTAAAGTTTTGCTATGAGATCATTTTCCTTTCACTCCTCCCATCTTTTCTATTCCTTTGCCGAGAAAACTTTGGGCTCAAATATATATGCCACAAAGATAACAGGAAGTTGTAAACACCCTAAAATTTCAATAATAGTCAACTTAAAAATGTACAGAACAGGATATCATTAAAATAATGTGTTAATATGATTATCGACTTAGGAAAATGTTCACAAAATATTAAGTGAAGACAGCAGATCACAAACAGCACGTACAGTCTGACACCATTTTTGTAAATAAATATATCTAATCTGTCTTAGTTCAGGCTGCTATAACAGAGTACCTCAGACGGGGTGGCTTATAAAAGGCAGACATTTATTTCTCACAGCATCAAGGGGCCAGCCTGGTTGTGTCCTGGTGAAAGCCCTCTTCTGGTCCATCCTGGCACCTTCTTGCTGCGTCCCCACAGGGCATAAGGAACAAGGGCTCGCTCTGGAGCCTGCTTTATAAGGGCACTAATCCCATTCATGACCTAATGACCTCCCACAGGCCCCCCTCTTACTCTCATTACCTTTGGGAGTTAGGATTCAACATATGAATTTGGGGGGACACAGACATTCAGACCACAGTGGTATGCATGGAAGAAAATTCAAAAGCATATACAACAAATGTTAACAATGCTTATCTCTGTTGAGTGATTTTGGATTATTTTTAATTTTATTCTTTTGTTTCGTCTGTATTTTCTAATTTGTATACCATAAACACCCATTACGTACATAATTCAAACAGTTTTTTTCTCCTTTAAACACCACAGATACCGTGGTTCAGGGGTTGGGGAGGGGTTTCCCCTTAACATATGGTACTAGGTTTCCCTAGGACCCAGGCCATAATCCAAGGTCTGGACTAGCAGGAGCATAGAAAGCTTTCTTGTACATATAGCAGTAATTTTGGGTGTACCTATGGGCTATAGCCATCACTTGATCTTCAATGAATATTTTCCCCCCTTTTTAAAGCACCATTTTCAAGAGGCATTCACAAGTATACACACATAAGAATTTATGATTCTGACCCACAAAACTGTTACTGGGTCATACATGCATTCAAATGGAAAAACATAGTGACATACAGAGTCTAGACAGAAAGCTGATCTTCTCAACCAGGGATAAGGAACAAATGGCTATGGAAGGTGATGAAGAACCTTTGGCTGGAGGGCTCTGACAGTTGTATTATTATATCATGTTTACATATCTGTCCCCCAGACTGTCCTTGAGGTCAAAAACTGTGATACAGCTAACTCTATGTCCCCAGAACCCACACATAGTGCTTGGAACACAGTAGGTGCTTGGAACACAGTAGGTGCTTGTTATTTGTTGACTCCTATTTTATCCATTTAAAAATTGACATGTCTTTTTTTTTTTATTATTGAAGTTAGGAGTTTTTTTAAAAAAATTATTCTGGATATAAGTCTTTTTCAGGTATACAAGTTGTCCCCCCAAAATGTATACACACTTTAAGAGCTGATAGCTTAACTTTGAAAATTAAATGTATTTTAATAAACACTGCCTTTATAATTATTCAAAGTGTGTGCATACATTTTTTGGGGACACCCATTATGTGTTGAGAATATCTTCTCTCAGCCTGTGGCTTTGCCCTTTTGTTTTCTTAATGGTTTTATTTTTTAAAAATAATAGAAACTTTTTTTAAAGAAACTTTTAATTTTATGCAGTTTCATTGATCTTTTTTTCTTTTTTCTTTTAGGGTTAAAGCTTTCTATGTCTCATCTAAGAAATCTTTGCCAATCCTAAGACCATAAATAAAATTTCCTGTTTTTTCCCCTAAAAACTGTATAGTTTTAGCTTTTCATTTAGGTCGTACTAAATCCTATTTTAAGTATAAAACTCTTTCACTGGTTGATTATATTTTATTTTATATTTTTGTATCTCAGGGGTCTTACTCCTTCCTGATTTCCACACAATCAAGGGAAATACCTGCCAATCGTTCCTCCACAGACAACTCTAGTTCAGCCAACTAAGGTGAAGTTCTGTAGGCATCTCACGAGATTTTATATCCACGCTTCCCCCACCCTCAAACTTTCACATGCCCTTTTTTACGTATGTCATCTCACTGATCCTCACAACTCACCAAAGTGGCAGAACCACTTTCATTTTAAAAAATAAGGAAATCGGTGCCCAGAAAAAGAAAATGACTTGCCCAAGATCATTGTGAATAAATGACACAATTAAGATGGGACGCAGGAATCCTCACCTTGGACTTTTTTTTCTTGCTCGGTTAAGAATGTAACGAGAATATATTGTACAGCTGACTTATTTCAAATACCACATTTAGCAAGAACACATCCCTTTGACTTCTTTCCTGGGAGTGACTTGTCTGTTCCATAACAAGACAAGTTTCATACTGTGGCCCGTGAGCCCTAATAAAGGTGAAGAGGAAACAAGAAGGTGGCAGAGCTCTTTTCATAAGAGCGTCTTACATAATTTGCATTTACTCGCTTTTTTTTTTCTAATCTAACTGTCCCTCTCATGTCACTGCCCCAGGCTCTAATAACACTCCTCAATCCCACATCTGGCCCTAGTTCCCAGCCCTCATGTCTCTGCCCCGTTCACAGTTCCCCAAACCCTTTCCCCTGCTCTGAAGTTCATATTCCTCAGTGCTTCCTGGGAACTAACACCTTCTTACAACTTCCCAGTATACTCCTCAACCATATATTTGCATAATTAGGTTAATTTATGCAATATCCTCACCTGAGGGTATTTTTCCCATTGATTTCTAGAGAGAATGGGAGGGAGAGAGAGAGAAACATTGATGTGAGAGAGACACAACGATTGGTTGTCTCCCGAACATGCCCTTATTGGGACTGGAGAACTTGCAACGGAGGTACATGCCCTTGACAAGGAATCAAATCCGAGACCCTTCCATCTGCAGGCTGACACTCTAACCACTTAGCAACCGGCCAGGGCTTAGCATATGTTTTTGAATCTCCCACTAAGGTGGTCAAAGGAAATGAGAATTTAAGGAACTCTTTCTATCTGCTCAGTAATAGGATAACTCTGGGCAAGAAAATGTTCCTAAACTTCAAAGACAGGTTTCCCTGACTTTGATCATCAGCATTTTCAGTCATAGAACCCCTCCCCTCTCTTCTTGGCCTCCTAAAGGACGATGGGGAAGACAGCGGTACTCAGCTGCTGCTCTGCAGCAACCTGACCTTGACCTGAGGTCCCAGGAGGAGCCGCAGTAGGACTGATAACCTTTTTCCTGCCAGGGTCCTCTCTTGGGCAGGAACGGAGGGAAGAGAGCAGGAGGGTGAATTCAGGAATGTCAGCTTATGCTTAGGTCTCTTCCTGTTAGAAATCGAAGTCTGTATAAGAAGATTAATTATAACAGGTCAGGTGCCCTAGGCATCACACTGCCTGCCTTCCCCTCCTTCCCCCACGCTGTGGAGCCTCTTGGCCAACATTCTTTTTCACTCCATCCATCCTTCCTGGAGCCTGGTGGTTCCCATAGTGCCAGACGATACAGTATGTGTGTCGGTGTGCATGCGTGCTTGCGTGGAAAGAAAGGATGGGCTGCATGCTTCCCAGCCCTTCCTCCTGAAAGCTGCATGGATCCTTGCTTCTTCTCCATCATAAACTTGCAATGGTTCTGGTGCTGTCTCCTCCCAGTAAGCCTCTGTTTCCTAGATCTGACCCCTCCACCGGGACCCACACTCCAGCAGCTTCACTAGAAAAGCCCAGAAAGCAAGCAGAGGCTCTTCTTCTACACACACACACACACAATGCATTAGCCCAGCCCCTGCTTTTCCCCATCTCTGCACCACAGCCCAAATCTATGCATGGATGAGCTTGTCTGATGTCTGCTTCTCATGCTCCATCTCACTCTCTTTTTAGGAAGGACAAAGCCAATCCTAGAAACTAGGGTCCGAATGTGCTGATCCGTTATCCTTCGATCGCGCCCCGCCCCTCCCCCAGCTCCGCGGAGCCATACCTCTGTCCGGAGCCTCGCGCGGAACCCCAAGCTGTTCCTTTTGCCCTCCGACCGAGCGCTACCTTGACAGTTCCGGCTGCGGGGGCCACACAGCGGGGACGGGGCTGGTGTCTTAAGGTCTGATTTCTGTTAACACAATGGCATTGTTGCTAATGCAAGGAGGCTGCGCAATCCCAGCCCCAATATCCTTGCTGCCGCCGCTGGTGCTGCGGTGACGTTGCTGCTAAGGGAAGGGGGAAGGGAGAGGAGGGGAGAGGAGCAGGCGCGCCCACAGCACCGCCGCTCGGCCTCCCTCCCTGTCAGTCCCCGAGGGCCTTGAGCCTAGGGGAGGGGGAGGCTGGAGAAAGGAGACGGCCTCCGAGGGCAGTCGGCGCTGCACGATGGGAACTCTCCAGGCAGCAAAGGAAATCAGGGAGAGCACGGGGCCTAGCTCCTCTCGTCCTTAAAGAGTCTCAGGAAAAAGCCTGGGCAGAGGCGTAGAGTTTCCTTCCTTCCTTCGGCCGCTCCTTGTAGATTTTAGCCAGAAACCTCTCCCTGCTCTTTTTGTCCACTCTAAGGGACTTCTTGTTTTCCAGCCTTTTCCTTTCCCTGGGATTCCAGACTAGCCTGGGGTGGAGCCGCCAGCCGGGCGGGGTTCCCGAAGCCCTGCAGGGAGGCTGCGGGGACAAGCAGTCACACCAAGTCCGGTCTTTACGGAGGGGATGCCCGCCTAGACTCAGCCCCTTCAGCAATGGGGTCCGTCTCAGAGAGAAGACCGGGTCAGAAGCTTCCGCTACACACAGGGCGGTAGGGAGCCTTAGGACCACGATGGCTGCAGGGCTCCCTAACACAGGGTCCGCTAATGTAAATGAGAAGAACCGTCCCCTCTCACCTAATCAGTTTTTGGCCAGTGCTGAGTATGGTCTGTGGGGAGGCAGCATCCATCCAGGCCAACAGGATTTTCTAGGGGAAGGAAGTGCTCTCCCCTAGGTCAGAAAAAAAGAAAAGAAAAAAAGAATCTCTTCTGCCTGTAGACCTACAGAGAGAGCCCTTTAAGCCTTCCCTGCTTCTCCCTCCTCAGGTTCTGGGCCAGGCTTGTGGGAATCAGTCAACAGGAGAGAAGCCACAGCCACAGCCAGTTACACAGTCAGTAGCAGCATGTCTGTCCACTTCATGCCACTGCCCCCTGCTGCCACCCTTGAACACAGAGGTGGTCTCAAGCTGGGCTCGCCTAAGCACTCGCCCTGCGTAGGGCTCCTCCCAGCGTTGACCACTATCTGGACTCCAGAGCCATGCCCTTGGATTTCAGGTCACTAGAAAGAAGGCTTGGGCCCACTGGCCAGGAACATAGCAGCCAATATTCAGTGCATAGGACAGTATAATTTTTATTTTGTGTTCCTTATAAAACCTAGCATCGTGCTTGGTATATAGAAGGTGGTTAGTCATAGTCTTGTTCAAGAAGAATAGTCCAGAAAGAGATGTGCCTTGAGTGTAAATGAATGTGTGGTGGGTAGTTCTGACTCAAAAGGCTTGGACGAGAAGACCCCTGCTGTTCATGTAAAAAAAAAAAAAGGTCAATTTTAAAAAGGTGTCATTAAATATTGGGGGACCGATTCACAAATTATATAAATGTTGAAGCACTATGTTGTACATTTGAAACTAAAATAAAATCATATTGGATGTCAAAAACAAAAAGAAAGCTTAGGAAAAAAAAAGAATAACTCTTCATGACCTTGAGTTAGGCAACACATTCTTAGACAATAAAAAATAGTAAGGTTAACTTCAAAAAAATTTAAAACATTTCTGCATCAAAGGACACAATCAAGATAGTGAAAACACAACCCACAGAGAAAATATTTGCAAATTACATATCTGATAAGGAAAGTCTATCCAGAACATTTTAAAAATTCAACAACTCAACAATAAAAAGAACACAACCCAATTAAAATATGGGCAAAGGGTCTGAATAGGCATTTCTCCAAAGAAAACATACAAATGGTCAGTAGCACATTAAAAGAATCTCAATATCATTAGTTATTAGGAAAGTGCAAATCAAAATTAAAATGAGATACCACTTTACCATACTAGACTGACTAAAATAAAAAAGACAGACAATAACAAGTATTGATGATGCAGAGAAATTGGAACCCTCATATACTGCTGTAAGGATTTTAAAATGGAGTGATCACTTTGTATTTTATCTTAGCCATCACTGACATTGTCAACCCAGGAACCTCAGACAATTCCCCCTTTCTTTTGTTTTCAACACCAAGATTCTTTTAAAAACAAACTATGTTAACTCTTTTTTCCCCTAACCATTTCTTTTTAAAAAAAATTTCTTTATTGATTAAGGTATCACATATTTGTCCTCATCCCCCCAATCCCATCCTACACCCCTCCCCACACATGCCCCCACCCCCCTGTTGTCCTTAACTGCTGGTTAGGCTCATATGCTTGCACACAAGTCCTTTGGTTGATCTCTCCCCTTTACCCCCACCCTTCCCTACCCTCTCTCTGAGGCCCGACAGTCTGATCCATGCCTCCTTATTTCTGGGTCTGTTCTTGTTCATCAGTCTATGTTGTTCATTATTTTCCCCTAGATGAGTGAGATCATGTGGAGGCCCAGAGTTCCTCGTGGGCCAATTTCCCAAGCATTCTAATTGTGTGGTCAGAATGACAAGCTTTGGACCACTAGCAAGGCGAGGCAGCTAAATCTGAGACTTCCACATTAAGCTGAGACCCTCAAAATAAGCTCAAGTGAGCCAGGATTGGTGGTTCCCTACAACTTTTGGCAGAGGCGGAAAGAGATCTTCTCTGGAGGAAAATATCCCCAACTATGTTGATGGGATTCTCAAAATTAAAGAGCAAGCAAAAATTAGTTTATATCAAAGATCATGAATATACATGTAATCAAGATACTATGATCAAGTGACAGAGCTAACAGCAAATAATACATTTAAATTGCAAGAATTTCAGATACTGAGAATGTCAGATACAGAATACATATCAGCTATATGGGAAATGTTTTGAATAAAGGATAAAAATCTCAAAGATAAGCTAGTAGCAAGAGATTATTAGAGAGATCCAGGGGTAGTGAAAATAAAACATATACGAATATAATCATTGGTTACTGAGCATTCCTATGCCTGGCCCAGCCTATTTTATGGGGAGTCATTAGGTGATAAAAAGGATGTGGAGACTAAGGGAGATACATCACACCTCCTGCAATGGATCTAACAGTAGCCTACTCAAAACAGTGTGTGAAAGTGCTCTACAAACTGTAAATGCTTTACAGAAATGCTAGCATCCATTGATGATTTTTGACTGAATTGGTAATTTACTCTGATGGTTGAAAGATAACGATTTTCTATTATTCCTTCTACATTTATTAGTTGGCATTCTAATGTAAGAAAGATTTTCCTTCCTTCCTTCCTTCCTTCCTTCCTTCCTTCCTTCCTTCCTTCCTTCCTTCCTTCCATTATTTATTTGATATCAGTCCAGACTCTGGGGTTCCTTTTTTAAAATTCAATGGGTCATAATCTATTGCTGATATTCTTGATTTTGATGTTCCAATTGTCCAGATTTAGCACTATTTGCTTTTTTTTTTTCATTGTGAAGACCTTTTCAAAATTAACTATTTATTTTGGAATAATTTTTAGAAAAGTTGCAGAGATAGTTCAGCATTCCCGAATGTCCTTCAACCAGCTCCCCTAATGCTACCATTTTACATAATCATAGTACATTTGCCAAAACAAAAAGTTAACATCAAGTACATTACTATTGACTAAACTTGCAGGCTATTTGGATTTTGCCAGTTTTCCCACTAATGTCCTTTTTCTATCATTTGACTTTTAAAAAAATCTAAATGTATATAAAACGTTCATTAATTAAAAAAACAAAATAGCCCAGCCAGTGTGGCTCAGTGGTTGAGCATCAAACTATGAATCAGGAGGACACATTTCTATTCCCAATCAGGGCACATGCCTGGATTTTGGACTCGACGCCCAGTGTGGGATATGCAGGAGGCAGCCGATCAATGATTCTCTCTCATCATTGATGCTTCTATCTCTTTCTCCCTTCCTCTCTAAAATCAATACAAAATATTTAAAAAAAGAAAAAAGAAAAAGATCTGCATTTCCCACATGAAGTATTTTTGAAAATCACCCAGGCTAATTTTTAGTGAAAGCACAGTACTAAAAAAGTACATGATCTATGCAATCTTAGGTGACCTCTGTCCCTAGTCTTTCCCAATAATCACTTTGCTTACCTTTCACGTCAGGATGTTCTTTGGAAATCAACAGGAAGTACTTTTGCTTGTGTTGACCTAGTATTCTCTACACCAGCAACAACCTATGTTAGGTAACTCCTTTTAGCCATGTTTTCATCTCAGACTGCATGATTGATTCCAACGGGAAAAGTCAGAAGTGCTCAAAGTATAACAAATCAAAATAAACTACAATATATTATATACTCTTCTCTGATCTAGAAGCTTCCCAAGGTCATTAATTAGTATCACCTCAGGAGTCAATCAGTCAATCAATCAAATAAACAAGCAAGCCACAAGTACTGTCTGGCTCATCCTGTGTATAAAGCACCATGATGGATGTTCAGGATTAAAAGCCCAACTTGAGTGGCTCAAAATTTTGTTAAAATCATTGCCAACGTGCCTCTGGAGAGGGCTAGGGCAGTGGTCGGCAAACTGCGGCTCTTTGGCCCCTGGAGTGTGGCTCTTCCACAAAATACCACGGCCTGGGGGAGTCTATTTTGAAGAAGTGGCGTTAGAAGAAGTTTAAGTTTAAAAAATTTGGCTCTCAAAAGAAATTTCAATCGTTGTACTGTTGATATTTGGCTCTGTTGACTAATGAGTTTGCCGACCACTGGGCCAGGGCAACAAGAACGATGTTTCAGGATGTGAGATAAGGGTTAGTGCAGTGGTTTCAAACTTTTTCAGCGCCAACACAAAACAGAACTACTCTGGTGGAAGGAGGGGAGGCCTAAAGGCCCAGACACTCCAAGCAGAAGAGATTCTGAAAACCTGGACAAAGGCAAGACTGAGCATGGTGTGCTGGGGTTGGAGAACTGGGGACTGGGACAGATGATTAACTGTTAGAAAGCATCGCTTCTCTTTCCTCATGGCTCTCAAATCAAATATGTTTGGGAAATGATGTCGATTAATTGCACTAATAACAACACTGACTCCTGAGTACAGAAATGATCTTTCTGCATGAATTTGGAAAATCAGTTTGTAAACTGCCTACCAAAGTTCTAGGTGTTTATGGGCTGTAAGATTCAGTGGAGACAAGTACTTGCCTCTGAAATGTGCTGAAAGATGCTGAAAGAATGTGGAGATTTAAGAATTCGTGGTAATAGTGACCCTGGGGCTGTCTGGGCTGAGTTGCAAGGAAAGAACAAACCGGCTGTTAGAGGCCGGCGAGCACCTGGCCCCCCGGGAGGCTGGGTCTACAAATGGAGCAGCGGCCACCTTCCAGGAGCTCATCCGCCTTTCCTCCGGGTTGTGTGTCGCTGCTCCCAGCTGAGGAGGCCACTGTTTGGAACTGTGCTGTGTTATTGTGGATTCCAAGTGAGGCCAGCCAGCTGCTGGGAGTGTGGAAAGAGACCGAGCCTGAAGGGCTGACCTAGACACACCCAGCTGCTTCCTTATCAGGCCTCTCGGATACAGAGTCCTCTTTCCAAGCACAGAGCTTGTTTTGCTGTTGGCTTCTCAACAGTGTTCCAGAACGGTTCAGCTACACGTTGATTCCTAAAAGTCAATTACCAACCTCCTGGAAGAAGCCTGGCTCTAAAGTAGAACGGGCTCTTTCCTAAAGCCACATGGTCTGGGCATCTCTTCTTTCCCCCACGTTTATCTCCTCTCTTATGAACTGGAAAGATGCGGGCATCTTTAATGCCATCAGAGCCACAGACAGAGAACATCCAGGGGATGTGGACAAAAAGGGGCCGCATGCTCACCTGACTAACTCAGGGAAGGCCTACATGGCGGTCTTGCAAACTCAGAGACCTAAAGTAACCACAAAGGATGGTGCGTAGCCATGTCCTAAGCTGCTATCTTCCCTGACAAAGATCAACTTTGATCTTTCCCGAGCCTACTGTCTTTTGGCATCTAAGGTAACACACCTGTGGAACGTCAGGGTAACGTGTAACTTCCCTTTTTGCAGACCCCTCAGGGCACAATGAATGGCACCAGGTGCAGACCACAGATTCCCTCATTGTTACTGTCATCTGGTAATTGTGACTGTCAACTGTCCTGCACCCACCTAAGAAAAAAGTATGTGTCTATCATTTTACTGTTTATCCAATCCCAGAGGTTTCCCCACTGTGCTTTCTCCCACCTCCCTAATCTATCACCAATTGCGTTTATGTAACCCACTTTCTGCTCCTCTTTTGATTGTAAAGTATAAAACAAGGTGAAAAAACTGTCTTTCTCGGAGCATTCTCTGAAGATGTTGAGATTCTGCTTCCTCCAAGTGTAGGCAGTTTGGCTCGAGTAAACTCTCAAGAATTCCTTACAGATTTGAATGTTTCTCACATTAACAGGGAGGAACCCCAATAGGTTCCAAGCCTTATATTTCTTAGGCTCAGCTATGTCCAAAGCTCCAAAGACCCCAGTTCAGTGATGGAGGCTGCATCACTGGGAGTTACACCCAGGAAAAGAATAAGCTAGAGGCCATGACCTCACTGAGTTGTAAAGGGTTGCTTTCCTTGATTCCATAAAAATCTGACAATAAACTCAACTTTGTCCCAGGGTCTCTCTGCTCAAAAGGGGATTATACCTAGAAAAAAAATTCTTCTCTTCCACTGATCCTGCCAGCCACTGTATGCCTTTCTCCATTAGGTCAACCATTTGACTCCCTCCGTAGCCCAACTCAATACCTGTTTGGAGGCAGAGGGCTGAATCAGATGACCTCCTAAGGTCCCTTTAAACTCTTTTACAAACCAAGTCAGGTTAAAACCTGCAGCTCAAGGGAAGGTTCTTATGCAGGGTGATAATAATTGTCCTCCCTTTCAACATAAACATAAACACACACACACACACACACACACACACACTGCTTGGCTTCCAACTGTACAGTCATAAGTCTCTAGAGGTTGAGAATTTGCTGTAAATCCCATTTCTATGGAGGACGCATGTTAGGGAGAGAGAGGAAGACTACAGAGAATTAGGAAAGATTTAGCTCCTGCCTTGACAGACTGAGTTCTTCAGATGAGAGGATGGAGGAAGCAGCAGGGAATGAGGCCCACAGGATAAAGAGATGGAGAGAGAAAGCCGCCTAACGCTAGGTGTAGTGAGCAAAGCGATGAGAGACTATTAGCAGGAGTGGGTGCGGACAGGCCTACCACGGGCTGCTGTGCTTGGATGCAGTTCTCAAGTGTGTATTTGCAGGAGGGAGTTAGCTGGGGCACAAGAGGCCCTTATGCTTCTCCTTGCCTGTTCAGGGTGGTCAACTCAGTGAGGGCCAGTGGCTTCTAGCTTGCTTTTCCTTTGGTTGTTCCTTTTGGCTCCAGGAAGCAAGTTCTTTGCTTCCCCTCCCCCCAGGCACTGGACTGAGAGGCAGGCGGGTTGGTAAGCCGCTATCCAATCAGCCCGTCAAAAGCGGTAAATAAAAGGCCACAAGTGCACAGTGGAGTAGGGTATGAGAAGAATCTAGATTGAATTACACAAGCCAGTTGTGGAGACAGGGTGGGGAGGTAGAGAAAGAAAAGAGAGAGGCCCTTCAAGGAAATATTTTCATTCGAGCACACTCCTCCCTCAGTGTGACGACTAGAAACCCTCAAAGCCTTGCTCTCCTAGGTTCGAGTCTGGACTTTTTCCCAGCAGGGGAGTCACTGTCCCTGAGACTCCTCAGAGTCACAGCCTTTCCCAGAGGTGACATATCTCCTAACGAGGCGACCGTCTCCAAGTCCCGCTCACCGTGTTCGTAACAGCACTGGGGCTACCTTACTAGCAGGTGGCAGCAAAGACTCTTCCTGTGTCGTTATTTGATGTTTGCTTTAGTTATAGGACTAAAGTGAGAGTAAACTGATGTTTACTTAAGCAAAAAACGTTTTAAAGCAGGTGCCTGGAGTCTGGCCTGGGTCCTGAGCACTCAGGAACCTAGGTTCTGTATGTTCAGAGCACGGTGCACATGGGTCTGGGTCCAATTTGACACACTGCTTGCTGGCAGTAGACTTTGGGAAGTTACTCAACTTCACTAAATTTCAGCTTCCTCATTTGTAAAGCTGTCATGGTATTTTCCCTCAAAGGCTTGAGGTAGAATCAAATAAGATACTGTATGTAAAGTGCCTGGCATATGGTAAGTGTTCAGTCATGGTCAACTATTATTATTATATCTTTGGCAGGGGACCAATGGATTCCTTTCCTCTCTCCTTTCCCAACTTCCCAGAAAACCTAAAGGCTCTAGGTCCAAGGAACCAGCAGGCAACATCTCTTTAAAGGAGCCAAATGAGCCCTAGCTGGTTTTGCTCAGTGGTTAGAGCGTCAGCCCACAGACTGAAGGGTCCCAGGTTCGATTCCAGTCAAGGGTACATACTTCAGTTGCATGCTCGATACCTGGCCCGGTTAGGGCACGTGAAGGAGGCAATCTACCGACCCTCTGTCTCTCTCCCTCCCTCCAACTCTCTCTAAAAATGAATGGGAAAAATATCCTCGGGTGAGGATTAACAAAAAAATAAAATAAAACAAAAGAGCCAAAGGAAATGGAAAGAGTCATGTTCCTTTTTTCCCTTCCCAGCAGTAGGACTGAATTAGTCATCCCATGTCAATTATATTCTGGACTGCCAGGCTGGCCCTGGGAACCGAAGGCTTTCCCAAACCGAAGATACTAATTCATCTCTAGTATTACCTGCTGTGGGGCATGCTCCCAGACTAATGGTGCTTCTCCAGGGGCCCCAGATCAGATCCCAGTAGGTGTAGCAAAGAAACAGTCTGATCCCAAGCTGGCAGGATAGGTCTGTCCAGGCTGTTGTCTGCCCATCACAGCTGCCTGTGAGGCCTATGGGTTAATAATAGCAACTCTGATGCCAATGGATTAAGACAGCACTGTAGGAGGTGTTTATTTTTACACTCTGGCGTCAGTATCAAGTTCTACTGGTTACTGCCCAAATCTAGGGCAGCTTCCTGCTATAGGAGTGGCCCCAGGCTTCTTCAGGATGCTAAGTTGGATTCTGAGGAAGCGAGCCTTGTTGAGAACAGTTCACTATTAACAGGGACAGGGAAGGGGAAAGGGAAAGAGCTGTCATACGTCTAGTTTTCTGGTCCCAAGGAACCAGCTGGATGTCAGGTGAGTGCTTTTTAAAAAAAAATATATTTTTTATTGATTCCAGAAAGGAAGCGAGAGATAGAAGCATCAATAATGAGAATTACTGATCAGATGCCTCCTGCACGCCCCACACTGGGGATCTAGCCTACAACCTAGGGATGTGCCCTGACCAGGAATCAAACTGTGACCACCTGATTCACAGGTCCACCGATAAGCCATGCCAGCTGGGCTGAGAGCTGTTGTTTATAGCATTCTCCTGAGTCAGGCAGGCCCTGTATAGTACATAAACCTAAAACATTGTTTTGGAAGGGTGCGCATGCGTACACACAAACACACACACACACACACACTGGTTGCAGTGAAAGAATCTGAATTAAATCAAGGAAAGATTGGTATGCAAACTTCCAGAAGCTCTGCCTTGTCAGCCATTAGTCCCAGAGTTTTTAGCAGGTATATCAAATCCCTTGAAAACTGACTTGGCCAGAACTTCTTTCCTAGACATGACTCAATAGGATAGAAACACCAAGAAACCAGCCCTCATGTGGTCAGGAGCCAGTGCCCAGAAAATTTTCCCTGAAAGCCTCTTTACCCCCAAGTCCTAGACACTGGGGTCCCAGAGGCCTTACACTTTGACAACAGTACCTGGAACTCTGTGGATATCCCACTCATTGCCCTGAAAGGCAGCTCCTAACACAGATTTCATCTCGTCCCATTAGGCAGACGGGTGTGAGGAGGCTGACAGCTGGACAGCTGATGTAAATAGATGCAGACTGGCCAGCTGAGGGGCCATGTGCACAGCAGACTGCTATGGAATGACAAAAATGTCCCACACACCAGGTAGGAATGCTGAAGTACAAAGAAAGCAGCCACGCTCTAGAGCTCAGGACCAATGGGTGACTCCATCATTGTCCTGCCTGTGGCTGACTCATAACCATTGGCAGTGACACAACATATCCATTTCTTGAGGAGCCAGGGTGCTGGAAGGAAGGTAGGCTGGTGAGCCACTCACTCAGTACATTTTTCCCTGTCATTCAAGGCTTATCCATCCAGTCATCAGAACAACAATACAGCCTCAGAAACAACCAGATTTGATCACGAGAGATATGGGGTTTGATCTCAGCTCCATCTGGAAGCTACCCATGCCTAGGACAGTGGCAGGATGCCCAAGGAGAGGAACACTGCTTTCATTCTTGGCTTTTTCTCCGACTTGCTAGGTCATCCGGGGGCAGGGTACTGTCCTCTCAAAGCTCTCAGTTTACCGTCAGAAAAGGGGCTAATTGTATCCACCTTCTGGTAATGTGGCAAGGGAAACGTTTTGGACAATTAAAATAATAGGTAGCAAGAAATGTAAATGAATGCTGTAAATTCTTTGGACCAAAGTATTTCAGAAATACAATGGTCATTCATGCATATCGGTAGAAAGCCCTGGCCTTGTCAGTTTTTCCTTCTTCAGGGTCATAGTGGCCATGTGGAGAAGTGAACCTGGCCTGGGCCTGGAGGTGCAGTTCCTGTCTTTCAGGACTGTAATTCCCACCTGCAGTTGGAGGAACAGTTGAAGCAGTTAGGAATCTGCTTCCATGGACATAAATATTAAATTCTGCTAATGTGCAATAGAGAAAGTAGAAATATGCAAGCAAAAAGAAACACTTGCACTTACCTACTTACTCCATTGACAAACCTAATTCTCCCTTATGCCTCGGCCCAGGACACAGATCGGAGGCTTGTATTCCATTGATAGGGCTTTCAGCAGCAGTACTTACAGACTGGACTTAGCCTGCAGGCCCGAGAAAGCAACGTTAATGAAAGGATGCATTCCACTGCTCAGTTAGAACAAAGGAATGCTGTATTCTAAACCCAACAAAAGCCTTCACTCTTTCTAGCCCAGCAATCCCCAGTATGGGGTTAGTTTGCCAGGTCTCCAGAGCTTTTGGAGAGGAGAAATAGAAATCTATTCTTTGTTGATGCTGATGCCTCTTTTTTCTGCAAATGCCTACCTGGGATTCAAAACAGATGTTCTGACATCCTGCAGCCTCTGGTGAGAGCCACCTCCATTCAGCAAACTCTATCTGGCACGGGCCAGATAGTAAATATGTGAAGGGACAGATGGTGAATATTTAGGCTTTGTGGGCCACGGTTCTGCCATATATACATAAAACAGTTCTTTAAATATGTAAATACTATTCGCAGTTTGTGGGCTGACCTCTACACTAGATCTTAAAGGCCTGTCTATTCAACATCTCTAACGCAAAATTCTGACTCTGCTGGGCCTGTGTAGAGATCCTCTTTCCTCTTCATGAAGGGCTGATGCCTGCATTTCAGAGGCAGGTCCCCTCAAAGGAGCCACTGAGGAATGTGAGGGAGGTATTCTGAGGTTATTTGCATTGGAGCTGACAGACTGGCTAATTCCCCTCATATAAAATGCTTAAAAATCATCTGTGGAATTTAGTTTATTGCATTATCATTCTGGAGTGCAGACTGAGCCATAAACAGTCTTTATCTATTTTTGCTTAATAATACTACCCCATGTCTCTAACAGGTTTCTCCCCGCCCTCCCCAAACCCACACTTGAATTGGCTCAGGTCCCAAATCCTTGTCTCCTCCCCACCCTGCCTGCTTCTATATGTGGTATGGTTGTGGATAGCAAGGAAACTCATTTTGAGCAAAGACTTCGGGCTGACTGCAAATCTAGGATTTACCACAAATAGTTACAGGCTTTGTAAACAGGGATCAAACTGCTATAGAAGCAACCTAAGAACATTGTGCAAAGTGTCAGGAATCATTGGAGTTATACTTCTGCATACACCACAGACTAGAAGGAAATGATCATGACTTGTAGCTAAAGACTAATACTTATAATAATAATAGCTATTATTTATTGTCTACTATGCTACCCACTATATTAGATGTTTGTTATAAATGAATTTCTACTCTTCACAATAGCCCTGCAAAATAATACTATTATTCCTATTTTGCAGTTGAGGAAACCGAGGCTCTTGCAGAGATAACTTGATCAAAGATCACAGAGTTTATATGGAGAAACAAATTGTTTTTATTAAATGTTTCACTGACCAAAATAATTTTTAAGTAATTAATTTTGCTTACCTCTCTGGAAAAATAATTATAGCAGCTGATTCGTAAATGACTTTAAAAGCTATTTTAGTAATTTAAATAAATTTACTTTTCTTGGTTTGTAAAAAAAAAAAAAGATCACAGAGCTAGAAAGCAGGGGAGTTGGACTTGCAACTCTTTTCTGACTCACTCCAAAGCTCTTGCTCTTTCCATTATAATATATTGCTAATATTCTTGGTAGAGAAGAACAATAAGCAAATGCCTAAGCAAATTTAGGTCCTATTTAAACTTTATTCTAAACTAGAGGCCTGATGCACGAAGATTCCTGCAAGAATAGGCCTTCCTTCCCCTGGCTGCCGGCACTGGCTTCCCTCTGGCACCCAGGACCCGGGCCTTCGCTCTGGCCGCTGCCTTCCACCTTCGCTCCGGCCTGCCGCGCTCCTGTAGCTCCCTCCATTTCATGCCCCGCCCCTCACAGCAGGCGTCCCGCCCTGCCCGGCCGCTCCGCTCCTGCATGTGCGCGTTGCCTAGTGGCCCGGAGCGGCCAGGGCGGGGCAGAATGCCTGCATCCAGGCCTGGCCACTGCCATCTTTGTCACGGAGTGATGGTCAATTTGCATATTCCATCTTTATTAGATAGGAGGATAGCACCAATCTGTTGGTCTGCTCTTTTCTATAGTCTGAATATTAGTGAATGACAAGGTGCTTCAAATTACAAGCATGAAACTTTGCATGGTAGTGATTCAGATAAAATCAATACAGCCATATTCACACTTAAGCTGGGGCCTTATCTGAGCTAACCCTTGTTTATTCTTTACAACAACAATAAACAGGATTTTAATATGTTAAATCTTTGCCTAGTAGCCAAAGAAGTCACTTTTCAATAGTGGTATATGTATTTTTTGTGTAATCAATGTTATCTTGTAAACAATTTGGCTGAATTGTAGTTTCCATATTCCCAGACCCCAGATTGTTAGTTGCCAAATATCCATTCTCTTTCAAATTAATAGAACTCTGATATTCAGCTGGGTACAATGCTTGCCCAACTAAAATTCCAAATTTCGAACTTCCTTGGGGTAGGTGTGGCCATTTGACTAAGTTATGGTAGAAGTGTCTGTGAGACTTCTGGGTAATTTTTAAAAGATAAACAGGTTGCATCCTTTTTCCTCCCTTCCTCAATCCTGATGCTAGGAAAGTAGGGGTGATGGCTGGAGCTGCTGTGGCCATCTCGGTCTATAAAGATGGACTAGGTATATAACCACACAAAAAACTGGAAGGGGCCAGGGTTTCTAATGACCGTGGAGCTGCCATCCCAGCCCAGGATCGTCTACCTCTGAATTTTTGTTAGGAAAGAAAATCAATTTTCATCTTATTTAAGTTACCAGTTTTGGGTTATTTCCACTTTTTACATCCTACCACATCCCAATAACCACAGTCTTACTAACCATGTCCACTGTTCTCTATCCCCAATGCTACTAGCCAAGACCTAGCTATACTTATCATTTGTCTGAACTCCTACATCAACTCCAACCTGGTCTCCCTTCCCAGAACCATCCTTTCAAAATGAAGTCTATTTATATCACCTTCTTGTTTTTTAAAAACCCTTCAAAGGCTTTCCATAAAATCCAAACTCCTTAAAGATATACTCTCACCTTCATAACTTAACTTTCCACTCTCATCTTTTGCCACGCCTACCTTGTTCTAGTCACACCATCACTTCTACACTGACTGGAACAGGGCCCTCCATTTGTCTGGCTAATTCTTAATCATCCTTCAGGTTTTAAACTGAAACTCACAAGTTCATGGCTCTTCCTAGACCACATTATATGCCCTGGTTATATGCTCCCAAAGCCCTTTGCACTTCCCTGGACTGGGTTTTATAACTGTTTATTTAGCTTCTAATTCTAATGCTAGAAAGCAAGCTCCACAAGGCAGAAACCCTGTCTATCATCATTTACTACTAGAGGCCCGATGCACGAAATTCGTGCAAGGGGCTCGGCACTCGCAGCTGCGGGGGCTCCGTCCGGAAGGTTGTCCGGAAGGATGTCCAGTCTAATTAGCATATTATGCTTTTATTATTATAGATTACATCCCCAGAACCTAGCACAATGTCTGGTATACATAGTAGGTTATTATTGCTGAATGAATGGAATTTCCAGGAGGGCAAGCAAAGCAATATGCATCAATATTTGAAATAAATATACTATTTAGTTTACTTATTGGGAATATATTTGAAAGAAATAACATGATAAAAGCACATGGAGATATATACATAAGAATATTCATTGAAATACCATTTATAAAAGCAAAATTAAAAATATTTTAATTTAGTGAATTGATTAAATAAATTGAGGTAATTCACATAATGAAATACTCTATGAAACATAAAAATATTGTGTTAGAATAGTTGCTGAGATGAAACTATGTCCATGATAAAGGTTTTTCTAAATAAAGCAATTTATAAAGTACACTTCATGGTATGAAACGGATCCTATTTTTATTTTTTAAAATACAAACTTTTCTTCTTCTTTTTGAATATCTTATATTCTGGCAGTAAATGGGCTAATGGAATCTTTTGGGCCATCTGGGATCCTCATAAAAGCCTAGGCCTCATGGATCATATTTAACACAGTAGATGAGAGAGGACTCCCCCCCCCCCACACACACACACTTACAGCCCAAAAGAAGATAAATACTTGTACCAAGGTAACATGTATATTAAGTGCCTAACACCCTATTTCAGGGAAGAAGCAAAGGCTACAGAGGCATGCCGTAGGGCAAATTATAATTCATTGAGAAAGCTATTTGTTATTTTGAAAGATTCAAGTTACACTCAAAGTTCTAAAATGCCTTATTAGCTTTAGAAAATTATGGAAATAAAAGCAAGGAAAATGAGAATATTCTTAAAATTGTGGCTGCCCCTTTCATGAATACTTTAGTGAAACAAATGGTCGCACCTAAAAAAGGGGAGATTTTCTGTAACTTTGTTTATCTTAAATTAGCTAGCACGGAAGTTCACAGTAGACATCAACCTGATGGTCACCTTTATAAGAGATTTAAGGATACACGAATTACATAAGGTGCAAAGGACTATATAGCAAGGAAGTATATTATAACTACTTATATACATTTTTTTCTTTCCTCCTTGGTTGTATGTTAAGGATAGAGACTGTCTTGTTCATCTTTGTAATCCTTTAACTTAGCCTAGAGCCTGGCACGCGGCTTAAAATGTTCACTAAACTAAGGACAAAAATAATTTTCACCAAACTACAATGGAAAAATTGTTTTCCAGAGCGGAATCTGAGTCATTATAGCTGTGGACATAGTTGCACACACCTAGCTGCAGTCCTCCTGGTTGGGGTGCTAAGAGGACAAACAGTGGGCTCCTGGAATGTGCAGGGCAAGTGGGCCCGGGGACACCTCCTCTCCCCGAGTTCCCTTCACCCCACACGACGCTCCCTTTACTGCTAGCTGGGAGCCACAGTGAGAACCAGAATGGAAGGTTCCCGCCAGAATGACAGTCGTCCTTCTCTCCCTCTTTCTTCATCTCTCCCCTTTCAGCCTCACCAGTATTCAACTCGGCTTCCAATGGGGCTGATGAGCATCTAGGAAAGAATGCAGGACATGTCTCCAAAAAGCCCGGCACTCGCTGAGAAACAGTTTGTTTTTTCCCAGAAAAGGGGCAGTCAGTCTATAAAGTTACATAAGACAGCTCTCCTCGCTGGGAGCTTTTCCAACTCCAGCTGGAGAGATTCCTCTAGCTGCTTAGAGTTTCAGGAAAAGGGATTGGAATTTCCTGATTAGCCAACCTCCATGGGAGCATCTCTGGGGAGGTTCTAGCACAGACAGCAGTAACTCTGTGTTCCCACTGCCCCTCAGCTGTGGCCCCGCCCAACTCCCCTGGGGATAGGATATAGCACAATCCATTTATTTTATTTATCTATTTCTTTAAATCCTCACCTGAGGATATTTTTCCACTGATTTTTAGAGAGAGGGAAAGGGAGAGGGAAAGACAGAGAGGAACATCAATGTGAGAGAAACCAGGGCCCGGGCTGGGGAGGAGCCTGCATCCGAGGTACATGCCCTTGACCGGAATCGAAACCGGGACCCTTTGGTCCACTGAGCCAAAACGGCTAGGGCACAATACATTTATTGTTAAAAATCTCAGAACAAGGACAAGCCCCACTGCCAAAACCAGAGCCACATGGCATCAAATCTTTGGGGCCCCACCTAAAGTAGGTAGATTTGGGGAATCTAAAAGCCTAACCCGGAAGTACACCAACAAGGAAGGGTCTGGAAGGGCCTCCTTCCCAGCTTTAGGCAGACGTAGGGAGGAATTTGTTCGTGGCCCTGAGAACCTCCAGCAGATACCAAAGTCTTGCTATTAACTGAACACCCACAAAACGTTAGGCACTGGAATATGTGAGCAAAACAGAACTGGTGCCTGCCTTCCTGGAGCTTATAGTTCACCTGGGGAAACTAAACAAATTCAGTAACTGATTATACAAACTATAAAATAGGCCTTTGGAATGTGCTACACTGAAAGGAAAGACAGTACATCCATAAAAGCCAGCTCTGTCCAGGGAGGCCAGTAGCATGTTTATTAATCAGGGACCGGCTTACACTGAATTGGCAACTGAAATGATCTACATGTGAACTGAAATCTCTGGCCCTTGGAGTCACTAAAATCTTTCAATAACCTGCTCTCAGTTGAGCTCCATTTTTATTCCCATTCATTTTGCTGGATTTCAATCCCTATTTACATCATACACGTTAAGGCCATGAACTCACTTCAGCTAACAAATTACTGTTCATAGAACCTTTGCTCTTTCCGGCTTCAGGCCATTCACTTTTTTTGTTTCTTTCTGGTCAACTTAGAGAACTAAGAAAAGGTTGCTCTTCAGGGATAATTCTGTAGCACTGGGCAGGTTATCTGATCCCCCTTAGCCTGGGTTTCTTCACCTGTAAAATGGGGATAATAATACCTCTCTTACTAGTACAGGGTGGTGGTGGTGGGAGTCCGAAGATAAAGAAAACATCTAGTACACTGAGCTGGTGTCCAGTGAGGGCTCAGTAAGTGGCAACTATGATAAATATGAATCAGGATTCTCCTCTTTTCTTGAATCGAAGTCCCTCCTATGGCCTTTTTGAGACCACACACTTGTTCCATTTACCAATTTACACCAGGGAATCTTGTGTGTCACACCTAGTGCCTTTTTTTTTTTTTTCCCCATTAGGCATGCCACTTCAAATTCTTTAATCTTCATGGCTCTGTTCTTTGTTCTCCTATAAATTGCAAACATCCTATGTATTCCCTTGGAAACATCCCAAGGGAATACATAGGAAGAAGGTTAGAGAAAATGTGCAAGTTATCTGTGAGTCAAGAATTTCCCAGTGAACACAGTGAATTAAGGTACATGACTACCTGAACGTGAGTCCTCCCCATAAACATTCTCCTTTAAACGTCTGATAAGATTCTCCTTAAAAAGTCTAATTACTTCCAGACATGTACACCATGTGCCTCTCCCCACGTCCCACAGCTTCTGTGTCAGAAAAGTTTCTCTGGTCTATTTTCTCCTCTAATTCCTACGACCAGGGCTCTAATTCTAGGTCCTCCTTTAACACCTTTTTTCAAGAGCTACTAATTCAATCTTTGGGCAAAGAATTGAGGCTATTGCTAGGATTACAGTGGTGAACAAAATAGATATTATCCCTGCCCTCATGGAGTTTACCATCTATCACACACACAAAAATATAATTACAAAGTCTAATGAATGCCATGAAAGGAGGCACAGGGTGTTAAGAGGACCTAGTTAAGACTGATTAAGGACTTGTAAAATGATGGCTAAGTTGAGCCTTGAAAGGTGAGTTGAAAGAAGTTAAACAGGAGAAGAGTGGGGAACAACATGACATATTTGAAAGCCCTGAGGCAGGAAAGTGATGGGTATCTTAGAAAAACTGAAAGAAAGCATGCAGGCTAAAGTGACCATCATATTTGACAACTGAGAGTTCATTGGTGATCTTGACATAAACAATTTCAGGGGAGTGGTAGGAAATGAAGTTAGACAGGAGAGTGCACAAAAGTAAATATAGCCTGGCCCGTGTTGCTCAGTGGTTGAGTATTAACCCATGAGCCAAGAGGTCACTGGTTCGATTCCTGGTCAGGGCACATGGCCACGTTGTAGGCTCAATCCCCAGTAGGATGCAGCTGATCAATGTTTCTCTCTCATCAGTGTTTCTATCTTTCTATCCCTCTTCCTTATTCTCTCTCTCTCTCAAATCAATTAAAAAAAATTTTTTTTTAAAAGTGAATGTAGACTAGAACAGACAGCTGGTGACCAATGAAGATTGGCTGTTAGAATAGAGAAATGTGACAGTACCTAGAGGATAATATGATGACAGGGGATTTTTAAATTAATATATTTTATTAAATTAATATATGCACATGATTGATTACAAAGTTAAATAGTACTATAAAGTTTATGAAGAAAAAAATCCTCAGCTCTTCTTCTTTCCACCTCTGTCCTGTTCTCCAGAGACCATTACTTTCAAATCTTTTAACTGTCTCATCTAGTATTTATGTCCATGTTTATAAATAATACGCTTATTTAATTATTTCTTGATTTAAAACATTCTTTTGACTTCCTAGTATGGAAGACAAAATGTTAGCATTTTTACACCCACAATTTCTGATAGAATTAATGTCCAGTTTTTACTATGACTTGGTAATCTGTGGATTCTTATCATTATTATCACTACACTAGAGGCCCAGTGCATGAAATTCGTGCATGGGGGCGGTGGGTGGAATGTCCCTCAGCCCAGCCTGCACCCTCTCCAATCTGGGACATCCTTCTCACAATCCAGGACTGCTGGCTCCCAAATGCTTGCCTGACTGCCTTCCTGATTGCCCCTAACCACTTCTGCCTGCCAGCCTGATCACCCCCTAACCACTCCCCTGCCAGCCTAATTGATGCCTAACTGCTTCCCTGTCAGCCTGATTGCCCCTAACTGCCCTCCCCTGCAGGCCTGGTCACCCCTAACTGCCCTCCCCTGCAGGCCTGGTCACCCCTAACTGCCCTCCCTTGCAGGCCTGGTCCCCCCCACAACTTCTCTCCCCTGCAGGCCTGGGTCCCACCCAACTGCCCTTCCCTGCAGGCTCGGTCGCCCCCAACTTCCCTCCTCTGCCAGCCTGGTCACCCCTAACTGCCCTCCCCTGCAGGCTTGATCGCCCCCAACTGCCCTCCCTTGCAGGCTTGGTCCCTCCCAACTGCACTCCCCTGCTGGCCTGATCACCCACAACTGCCCTCCCTTGCAGACCTGGTCCTTCCCCTGCTGGCCATCTTGTGGCGGCCATATTGTGTCCACATGGGGGCAGCCATCTTGTGTGTTGGAGTGATGTCAATTTGCATATTACTCTTTTATTAGATAGGATAATTTGTAACTTTTTTCTAAAATGTATTTTTATTTATTTCAGAGAGGAAGGGAGAGGGAGAGAGAGATGGAAACATCAATGATGAGAGAATTATTGATTGGTTGCCTCCTGCATGCCCCTACTGGGGATTGAGCCCACAACCCAGGCATATGCCCTTGACTGGAATCGAACCTGGGACCCATGCTCAGTCTGCAGGCCTATGCTCTATCCACTGAGCCAAACCCACTAGAGCTAATTTGTAACTTTTAATACTTGGCTTTCTTTTGGTTTATTTAATTTCTATGTATTTGTCCCCAATTTTTCCCAAATTCTCTAGCAAAACTGTAAAAATGCCTCTCATAGCTGTTTTATCCACTCATCTTGACTGTTGTAAGTAACACTGCAATGAACATAGGGGTGCATATATTCTTTTGAATTAGTGGTTCAGGTTTCTTTGGATAAATTCCCAGAAGTGAAATTGCTGGGTCATAAGGCAGTTCCGTTTTTACTTTTTTTGAGGAAACACCATACTGTTTTCTGCACTGTCTGCACTAATCAGCATTCCCACCAAAAGTACATTGAGAGTTCTCTTTTCTCCACATCCTTGCCAACACTTGTTGTTTATTGATTTATTGATGATAGCCATTCTGACAGGGGTGAGGTGATATCGAATTGTGGTTTTAATTTTCATTTCTCTGATGATTAGTGATGTTGAGCATCTTTTCATATCTATTGGCCATCTGTATATCCTCTTTGGAGAAGTGTCTATTCAGGTCCTTTGCCCATTTTAAAATTAGGTTTATTATATGTGGCCTTTATTATGTTGAGGTATGTTCTCTCTATTCCCACTCTGCTGAGAGTTTTTATCACAAATGGGTTTTGAATTTTATCAAATGTTTTTTTCTGCATCTATTGATATGACCATGTGATAGTTATCCATTTTGCTTATGTATTACATTTATTGATTTTCAGATATTGTAACAACTTTGTATCCCCTAAATAAAACACATTTGATCATGGTGTATGACCTTTTTAATGTATTGCTGAATCCGATTTGTTAATATTTTGTTAGCAAAATTTTAGCATCTATGTTCATTGAACATATTGGCCTGTAATTTTCTTTCTTTGTAGTGTCTTTATCTGGTTTTAGAATTAGGTTAATGCAGGCCTCATAAAATGACCTTGGGAGTCTTCCCTCCTCTTGAATTTTTTGGAATAGTTTGAGAAAGATAGGTGTTAGTTCTTTTTTCTTTTTCTTTCTTCTCTTTCTTTCTTTCTTTTTTGTTAGTTCTTGAATGTTTGATAAAATTTACCTTTGAAGCCATCCGGTCCAGGACTTTGGTGTGTTGGGAGGTTTTTGATTACTGGTTTGATTGCATTAGTTGTAATCTGATATTCAGATTTTCTGATTCTTCCAAATTCAGTTTTGGAAATTGTAGGTTTCTAGGAATTTATCCATTTCACCCAGATTGTTGAATTTGTTGGCATATAGTCGTTTGTAATATATTGTTACAATCCTTTCTTTTGGTTTGTTTTGTTTTTGGTATCAGTTGTTACTTCACCTCTTTTATTTCTGATTTTATTTATTTGGTTCCTCTCACTTTCTTTCTTGATGAATCTGGTTAAAGGATTGTCAATCTTGTTTATCTTTTCAAAGAACCAGCTCTTGGTTTCATGGGACTTTTGTATTGTTGTTTTAGACTCTATTTTGTTTATTTCTGCTTTGATTTTTATTATTTTCTTTCTTCTACTCAGTTTTGGCTTAGTTTATTGTTCCTTTTCTAGTTCCTTTAAGTGTAGTTAGATTGCTGTTTCTTGAGGTAGGCCTGTAATACTATGAATTTCCCTCTTAGGACTGCTTTCACTGTGTCCCATCGACCTGGGGTTGTGGTGTTCTCATTTTCATTTGTTTTAAGGCATCTTTCAATTTATTCCTTGATCTCACTGTTCATTCATTCATTGTTTAGTAACATGTTATTTAGCCTCCACATCTTTGTGTTTTTCAGTTTTTTTTAGATACTTAAATTTCATTTTCCCTGTCATAGAACATTATTCTTTTGATTTGTTTCAATTATTAAAAACATGTAAAAACCATTCTAGCTCACAGGCTTTACAAAAAAAAAAAAAAAAAGGTGGTGGGCCAGATTTGGCTATAGGCTTCAGTTTGCAGACCTCAGTTCTAGAAGGGTAAACAGAGTTTAGTGACCAGAGCCACTGCCCACACATCAAGATAGATAGGCAGGATTAAAAGTGTGAGTCCCTGATTCTTAGAGAAGATTCTTGATATGATTTCAATCTTCTTAAATTTACTGAGACTTGTTTTGTGTCCTAGCATGTGGTCTATCCTAGAAAATGTTCCATGTGCACTTGAAAAGAACGTATATTCTGCCCTGGCCTGTGTTGGCTAAGTGGTTAGAGCATTGGCCTGATTACCAAAGAGACTTGGGTTCGATTCCAGGTGAAGGGCACATACCTGGGTTTCAGGTTCAACCCCTTGCCCTGTTTGGTCTGGCGCATGCAGGAGCCAACCAATCGATACATCTCTCTCACGTCTCTCACGTCAATGTTTCTCTTTCTCCGTCCCCCTCCCTCCCTCCTTTCTACTCTCTCTCTAAAAATCTATGGAAAAAATAACCCCGGGTGAGGATTAACAACAACAAAATGTATATTCTGCTGCTTTGAGGTGAAATGCTCTGAGGACATCAATTAAATCCATCTGATCTAGTATGCTATTTAAGGCCACTGTTTCCTTATTGATTTTCTGTCTGGAAAATTTATCCATTGATGTCAATGGGGTGTTAAAATCCCCTATTACGGCTCTTGCCTATTTGGCTTAGTGGATAGAGCATTGGCCTACAGACAGAAGGGTCCCGGGGGGTTAGATTCTGGTCAAGGGCCCCTCAGTTGCAGGCTACTCCCCTTGCAGGCTACTCCCCAGCCCTGGCCCTGGTCGGGCTCGTACAGGAGGCAACCAACCTATGTGTTTCTCTCACATCGATATTTCTCTCTGTCCTTCCCTCTCTCTAAAAATCAATGGAAAAATATGCTCAGGTGAGGATTTTAAAAAAAGAAAAATCCCCTACTATGACTATATTCCTGTCAACCTCTCCCTTTATGTCCATGAAGATCTACTTTATATATTTATGTGCTCCTATGTTGGGTGCATAAATGTTTACAAGGGTTATATCCTCTTGTTGGATTGCTCCATTTATCATTATATAGTGTCCTTCTTTGTCTCTTACTATAGCCTTTGTTTTAAAGTCTATTTTGTCATTGCCAGGGACTGGAGGAGAGGAAAGTAAGGAGTTGCTGTTCAATGGGTATAAAGTTTCAGCCAAGCAAGACGAATAAACTCTAGAGATCTGCAGCATAACAATGTACTAATAGTCAACAATATATTGTACACTTAAAAATTTGTTAAGAGGGTAAATCTCATTATGTGTTCTTTCCACAATAATAATTTTAAAAAGATGTCAATACTACCCAAGCAATCTATGGATTTTATGCAACCCCTTTCAAAATCCTAATGATTTTTTTTTCAAAAATAGAAAAATCCAACCCTAAAATTCATATGGAACCTCAAGGGATCCTGAATAGCTAAAACAATCTTGAAAAAGAAAAACAAAGTTGGAGGATTCATTTTCCTTATTTCTAATCTTACTACAAAGTTACAGTAATCGAAAGAGTGTGGTACTGGCATAAAGACAGACATAGGCCAATGGAATACAACAGAGAGCCCAGAAATAAACCCTGGCATATATGATCAAATGGTTTTCAACAAGAATGCCAAGTTTATGTAATGAGAAAGGACAGTCTTTTCAACAAATGGTGTTGGGAAAACTGGATTCATATGCAAAAGAATGAAATTGGGCCTTTATCTTACACTATATATACAAATTAACTCATGGATCAAATACCTAACCATAAGAGATAAAAGTATAAAAACACCTAGAAGAAAACATAGGAGGAAAGCTTCATGACACTGAATTTGGCAATGATTTCTTGGATATAACACCAAAAGCACAGGTAACAAAAGAAGAAAAAGAAAAATAGGTAATTGACTTCATTAAAATTTAAAACTTGTCAGTGGGGTATTTTGTGTATCAAAGGACTATACAAAGAGAGAAAAGGCAATCCACAGAACATATCTGCAAATCACACATCTGAAAAGAGATTTCTATCCAGAAACTCTTACCACTCAACAATAGAAAGACATATGAACCAATTTAAAAATGGCCAAAGGATTTCAATAGACTTTTCTCCAAAGAAGATATAAAAATGGTGAATAAGCACATGTAAAGATGTTCAAAATCACTAGTCAGAAGAGAAATGCAAGTCAAAATCGTAATGAGATACTACTTCATAGCCATTAGGATGACTATTATTAAAAAAAAGAAAAGTGTTGGCAAGGATGCGGACAAATTGGAAACCTTTACATTGCTGTGGGAATGTAAAATGGTACAGCCACTACAAAAAATGGTATGACAGTTTCTCAAAAAAGTAAATACAGAATTACCATACAATCCAGCAATTCTATTTCTAGGTATATACCCCAAAGAAAGCAGAGACTCAAACAGGTATTTGCACACTCATGTTCAGAGCAGAATTATTCACAATAGCTAAAAGGCAGAAGCAACACAAATGTCATGGATGGATGAATGGATAAACAGAATGTAGTATATACATACAATGGATATTATTCAGCCTTAAAAAGAAATGAAATTTTGATACAAGCTACAACATGGATGAACCTTGAAGACATTATGTTAAGTGAAATGAGCCAGTCACAAAAAGATAAATACTATATGATTTGACTTATATGAAGTACTTAGAGTAGTCATATTCATGGAGAAAGAAAGTAGAATTGTGGTTGCCAGAGGTTTTGGGGGAGAGGGAGTGAGGAGTTATTGTTTATTGAGTATGGAGTTTCAGTTTAAGAAGGTGAAAAAGTTCTGGATATGGATAGTGGTGATGGTTGGACAACAATGTGAATGTACTTAATGCCACTAAACTGTACACTTGAGAATGGTTTAAAATGGTAAATTTTGAAGAATATCATGTAAGGAAAAATATCCTGTAAGTAAATTACATCTAGAAAATTTTTACTTTAGAAAATTAACTTGTAATGCTAATAGCAAGACACCCATGAAAAACGCACATGGTGTCAAAACAAGCCAAAGGAAAATCGTTTGGGCAAAAAATGAAAAAGGATCCCAAGTCAAATTTATAGAAAATATTCCTTTATTAACTTTTGGTCGAGCATATATTTGTATATTTTCAGAAAACAACTCCAAGACCATGTGGATTCCTGCAACAGAGAGGAATTGACAGGACTGCTCCAGCCATGAAGACAGAAGAGAAACAGTCCAGAGATGGAAGACGCTGACGATGCCTTGCCATACTAGCAGTCAGCAGCTGTGCGTTGCTGCAGGTTGCCCAGGACCAAACCAGAGAGGGTCGGACCTGCATCATGACCATTTGTCCACCATCCAGAACTGAAATATCATTGCTGACATGTACACATAAGGAACTGTTTGACATTGAAATTAGGACTCAAAAGAACTGTTGGCCCAGAAAGAAACTCACTACAGACTGATTCATTCGCCTCTCTGCATAACCATTATTGCTTGTCTCATTTTCGGTTCTTATAAGTGTATTTCTAGTATCACATGAGCTCACTCATCTAGAGGAAATGATGAACAACATAGACTGATGAACAAAAACAGACCCGGAGACAGGGAAGCATTGATCAGACTGTCAAACCTCAGAGGGAAGGTAGGGGAGGGTGGGGGAAAGGGGAAGAGATCAACCAAAGGACTTGTATGCATGCATATAATCCTAACTGGTGGTCACGGACAACAGGGGGGTGGGGGCATACGTGGGGAGGGGTTTGGGATGGGAATGGGGGATGAGGACACATATGTGATACCTTAATCAGTAAAGAAATTTTAAAAAATGGTAAGTTTTTATGTTATGTATATAGGTGTCCCAAAAAATGTATACACACACTTTGAATAATTGTAAAGGCAGTGTGTATTAAAATACATTTCATTTTCAAAGTTGAGCTATCAGCTGTAAAAGTGTATATACATTTTGGGGGGACACTCTGTATTTTACCACACACACATACACACACAAATAAATGTGGCAAACGAGAGGTTCTGCTCTAAGTTATACTTTTTCTTTAGAATCCACCTCTCGCCCCACTCTCACCTATGGCTGTCTCTCTCAACAACAATGTTAATATCTGGCCACTCAAAATAATATGCTCATTTTGAATGATGAACTAATTTGACAGGCACTACAATGTCATATGCCAATGTTTGTGTGGGTGTTTTCTGGGTAACCTCAACACAGACCAATCACACTATGTCTACAGAGCCTGCCCTTACTCTAACATGAAATGAGCCATCTCAGTCAAGTGACTTTTGATAGAGTGCTCAGTCATTGTGTATGAGTAACAGAAGAAAAGGGTGAGTTACTGTCCTAGAGAGAATTAGAATGCATAAGGCTCCTCATGAACGAGGGTTACCAGATTTAGCAAATAAAAATACAGGACACACTGTTGTTCATCTGAAATTTAAATTTAACTTGGCATCCTGTATTTTATCTGGCAATGCTCTGAAGTACTGGAAGTTGAAGAGAAAATAAGTCACACAATCCTGAGTATTCTGGGGATACTGAGATCTTAACAGGGAACCTACACAGGAAAACAGAAAAGCTCATTAAAAATGTATTCATTACCCCCCTGGTCCTTGTGGCTTAGTTGGTTGGGCATCCTCCCATGCACCCAAAGGTTGCCAGTTTGATTCGCCACCCCCATGGGCTTGATCCCTGGTAGGGGGCGTGCAGGGAGCAGCTGATGTCTTGCTCTCACATCGATGTTTCTCTCTTTCTAAAAATCAATTAAAAACCTTTTTTAAAATGTATTGATTACAAAAAAAGGTATTGATTTCCAGACACCATGCCCATTAATCCAGCTCAGGAGCTCCTCCCTGCTTTAGGTTTTTATGATCCAAGATTTACTTATAAAGGTGGGTCAGAGGGTGAGAAAAAGGGAAAGTGAAGAGGGATAAATCAAAGCTACAAATGGGTGGGAACATACCCAGACTCCTGTTTGGCAGGCCTGGCCTCAAAGAGGGACCTTAAACACGTAACCTAAAAAATCAGAGGAAATCAGATTTTGCCTTTGGCTCAAAGCCGAAGAGAAACAATGGTGGTAAGTGCCCTATGGCCATACAGCAGATGGGGCACAGTTAACAGAATAGCAGGGATAGGTGGTGGGATCCCTCTTTTCCCCCATAATCCATATCACTGTGGCCTAAGAACTCTAATCACTATTTTTACCTACTAATTACAATAATGCCACTCCTAGTCAGGCAACTAACTACTTCTAAGCTTATAAACTCCTACAACTTTCTAGCTATTGTTTTATCACTCAGCAATGTTATCTACTTCCCCCCACGGAACCTGGGCCCAAACTGAGGTCTGAACCCTGTCTTACCTTCAGGAAACTGAATCTGTTTAGGTCATCTTCCCAGGAATCAGTAAAAAACAGGTCCCAGGCTCTCGTTCTTTGAGAACTCCATCGTTAAAAGGCCCGTGTTCTTGTTTATTACTGACACTGCTCATTTAGTGGTAATCCCTGTCTGACTCTGGTCTGCTGAGATATAAATGGCCCATATGGGCTGATTATACTCCAGCAGGATTTAGGAATCTTTGATATCTGTCACACTAGGCCTGCCTGGGATGTTTATCCCTCCCGACGGAGATAGGGGGTGGGGTGGTGGTGGTGCGGGGTGGGAAGCCAGGAGCTAAAGGGTAAAATAACTAAGGTTCTTCATTCCTCCGACCTGTCCCGAAGCGCCCGCTGACCAGCTACACTGAGTCCGCTTTACAGGCGGTGGCAGCCTCCAGAATCCTTCCCCAGAGGGAGCAGTTAGTCTCTTGGCAAGAGGAGTGGTTCACCTGGGCAAAGCTCTTTCCAGATTATCTGGGCAGCCTCTAAGGCACTAACCAATACATTTCTGCAGCCCCAGCCCTGACTTTCTTTCTTTTTTCTTTTTCTTTTTGTAAGTAGAACATAAGTGGGAACAGCTGATACACAGAAGCTAGTATGTAAGTGAAATTAGATGCATGACTTGAGAGACTGAATATATTCCGTTTTATGCTCCCAATATGAGCACGGCAAGTACCCCCCCCCCACCCCCAAAGCTCTTCCTTTTTTACCCTTTCCTGTGCCTAGTGACACCTGTCCCACTCAAGCACTCTGCTCACAGCCTCTGCATCGGGCTCATTCACTTATTCATCCACCATCCAGTATTTACTGAGCGCCACCACGTGTCCCACACTGTCCTGGGCACTGGGGGTACAAATGATTAGTGCGCGGTCCTCGCCTCCAGGGCGGCCCCCCGGGGTCCACAGGGGCGGCCCGGCGGTACCGAGCCGGTCCGGGGCAACAGAATCCCGGTGCCCTTCGCAGCAGGTGAGCGCAGTGGCCGGGGGCTGGCGAACGGCCAGGCCACAGGTTTCCGCGAGGTAAACTGGAGGCACCTGAGCTCCCATCCCGGCAGATCCCAACTTGGGAACCGGGTACCGCGGGGCGGGGAGCGCAGGGGACCGGCTGGGGCTGGCCGTGCGGAGGTCCCGCCGCAGTCCCGGCGCTGCAGGCGGGGCCTCGGCGCTGCCCAGGCCGGCACCAGAGGTAGGTACGGGCACAACGACGGCCACTGGGCGCGCGTCAGCTGAGCGGGTGGCTCCGAAGGGACAGTTTGAGGAGACGGTTGGGCCGGACCTGGGGTGACTCCCAAAGGCAGAGGTGTTTGCAGGTTCCGTGGGTGGTAGAGTCGAAGGGTCAGGAAGAGGACGGAGGATGGGTTGGGTCCAGAGGGTCAGGGCGGACGGGAGGATGGGGATGAGGGAACGAGCGGGAGGCGCTGAGGGAAGGGCGGTGCCGAGGGCTGGAGGAGCGGGCAGACAGAGGGCCTTCTTCTAAGGGGTCGTTCGGGAGGGAGGGCGCAGGGTAGCCCGGACCCCGCTGGCCGCGAAGGGGCCTCCCTACCTGGTCTCTCGTCTCACGTGGTCGATCCTGCAGCGGCGGCGGCGGCGGCGGCGGCGGCTCGCACCCTCCAGAGATTGCGCTGCAGCCGGGCAGGCCGGCGCCCCCCTCCTCTCCAGGCGGGTTGGTCACGCCCGGTCCCCCTGCAGCTGCGAGGCCGATGGTCCACTCTGGACGGCCCTCCAGCCGCCCCTCCGGACGGCGCGCGGGGCTGACCCCCTAGGCTCCGGGTGCTCGCCGACCTCTTCGGCTCCGGCCGGGAAGGGCGCAGCGAGTCACGCGCAGTGCTTTCCCGCGAGGGAGCGGCCGGGCTCCGGCGGGGGCCCCGCCTCCTGCCGCCCGCGCCCCGCCCCTTCGGGGTGGTGTTCGCCGGAGCGGGGCTTGGGTGGGCAGGAACCTGGAACCCCGGGCGCAGGCCCGCTGGTTTCCAAGGCAGGTGCCGCGGCTCAGCCACCTCCGCCTCCAACGGAGACGAGCAATCCTGCCAGAGCTCTTGGGGAAAATTGAAAAACGACAAAACTGAGGCCTGATCGCGGCTGAGACCGATTTGAATCAACATCACTGGGGTGGTGCCCAGGCTTTGATAATTTTGAAAGCACCCCATGTGTAAGCCAGGGTTAAGAAGCCCTGGTACAAAAACTCTCTCCTTTGACCCAAACTTGTGTCAGGCCCTTCTGAGACCTCTGCTGGACTTAGGCTTCCCTCGCTGGCCTTGTAGAATCCAGTTTGAGCAAGGACCCTGGTAAGTCAGTTTAGTGAAGATTCCCCATCCTTAGATTTGACCACCCTGGATATCTTAGCGCCCTGGGCTGGCGTCAGCGAGAATTTTGTTGAATCAGTCTAGCAGGAAACCGTTTCCTCTTAGTGATTGCTATGGTCTGGGTGCTATGGTCCACATGAATGTTAGACCAAGTGCTATGGTCCAAAATTCATATGTTGAAATCGTAACACCCAAGGGTGGTAGTATTTGTAGATGGGGTTCTTTGGGATGTGATGAGGTCATGAGGGTGGAGCCCACATGAGTAAGTTTAGTGCTCATGAAGATCTCACAGAGCTGCCCTAGCTGGTTTGGCTCAGTGGGTAGCGCATCAGCCTATAGACTGAAGGGTCCTGGGTTCGATTCCAGTCAAGGGCACATGATTGGGTGTGTGGGGCCTGCAGGAGGCAGCCCATGGATGATTCTCTCTCATCATTGATGTTTCTCTCTCTTCCTCTCCCTTTCTGAAATCAATAAAAAATGTCTTAAAAAAAAAATCTCACAGAGCTTCCTAGTCCAATCCTACAAGAAGTCTGCAACCTGGGGGGAAAAGAACCTACTCAGCACTCTGATTTTGGGCTTCCAATTTCCAGAGCTGAAAAATTATTATTGCTTATAAGCTACCCTATCTGGTAGTATTGTAACAGCCTGAATAGATGAAGACTACTTTTCTTTTTTGTTGTGGTTTTTAATCCTCACTTGAGGATATTTTCTCCACAGATTTTTTTAAGAGAGTGGAAGGGAGTGGGAGAGACAGAACCATCGATGTGAGGGAGACACATCGATTGGTTGCTCTGGCATTCACCCTGAAGGGGCCAGGGATTGAGCCTGCAAATGAGGTATGTGCACTTGTTCATAATTGAACCTGCAGGTCTTCGGTCTGTGGGCTGATGCTCTAACCACTGAGACAAACTGGCTAGCGCAAGACTAATTTTTCATTCACTGACCCCTACCCTTGTTCCTTGGCTATAAATCCCTATTTGTCCTTGTTGGGATCTGAGTTGAGCTCAATCTCTCCTCCACTGCAAGACTTCATTGCAGTGGTCCCAAAACTTACCACAATAGTCCTTAAATAAAGCCTGCCTTACCATTTTTAACAAGTGTCATGAATAATTTTTCTTTAACAAAACTCATGCGCTTCCCACTCCGTAAGGTAGACAGGGTGTGTGTGAGACATCGAGGATCCTACTGTCTCCTCCCTCTAGCTAAAGGCGGGGTGGGGGCAGGTGGTCATTCAGCAAATAGTTATTAGAAGCACGCCAGGTACCATGCTCCGTGGAGGAGTTAGAGACTGTGCCTTGTGCTCTGGGCACTCACAGGCTTGTTGGGTCACAGTCAATAAAGCAGATGTCACTTTGTGTAATGCATCATCCAGCCTCACCCAAGTGATGTGACCTGAGTTTTAAAGAATGAGTGGGAGATAAAGGGTGTGGAGGAAGCAGCCTGAGCAAAGAACAAAGGGGTAAAATAACTGATATGATGGAGGTGTGGGTGCAATGGAGAGGCACAGCAGAGATGGTCAGGGGAGTGATGTTGAAGAGCCTCCTGTGACATACTAAGGAACTCACCAGTAAGCAGTGGAGACACTGAAGGGCTTTATGTGGAGGCAGTAATGGCAAATCAAATACAAACTTTAGAAATAAAATTCTGAGGGTGGAGAGGGCTTGGACTACCAGCAGGGGGACCAATGAAAAGCCACGCTTGTACAGTTAAATGGTTCAGGGAGGAGACTTATCCCAAAACTAGGAGCCCGTTGCACCAAGTTTCGTGCAATAGACTTTTCCTTCACCCGGCTGCCGGCACCAGTTATCCGCCAGCAGCAGTTTTCCTCTGGCCACCTGCCGATCAGAGCGCCTCCCGCCAGCAAGATCGGCCACCCCCAGAGGAACTCAGATCGGGAGGCGCTCCCATCGGGCGGGTGGCCAGAGGAAAACTGCTGCTGGCGGAAAACTGGTGCCGGCAGCCATGCAATCGGTCACCCCGAGCTCCGCCACCAGCATCTTCCGCAGCGCAGGCCTAAGCAGCGCTGGCCATTTAAGTGGGCGGGAGGAGCGGGGGGCGGGGACTCGTGAGTCCCCGCCCCCCGCTCCTACCGCCAGCCAATCGGCCACCCTGAGTCCCGCCCCCCGCGCCTCCAGCCGGCCCAATCGTGGGTGTAGTGGAGTGATGGTAATTTGCATATTACCATTTTATTAGGTATGATGATGATGATAGGCCAGTTAGAATCCCTTCCCTGAGAATGTGGACTTGGGGAGAGACTACACCCTTACTCATGCTTAGACTTATAATGGAAATTTGAAAACTGTGTGTGACTATCTTTAACTTGCCAAATGGCCTGAGTAGCAAATAAACTATTTGCTAAGAAGACTCAGTCGGTTGTATAAAGAGGAGCCCAGTCAAGACACAAAAAGACGGGTCCCAGGTTCTTGGGGCCTCCCAGCAGCCTGTTCCATGTCTTACTGAAGCCCAACTTGATTCCTGCCCCGGGTTGATGACACATCCTTCTATCCATTCATACAGTCTCATGCAGCAAGTGTGGGTTACTTCCTGTTATTTGTGTCAAGGGATAATTTCCAAAAAGGTAAAATCTTGTCTTATACAAATGTAAAATAAACACATATTAAACTCACTAATTAATGAGGGAACCAGCAAGATACTAAAATCAGTTCAAATGAGGATTTGACTTCCAGAAATGTCCATTTTCTACCAAAGTTAATTTGCAGCACTGGAAACAGGATTTGTTTGCATTGTTATGGGCAGAAACATCTTGCATTATTACTAGTATTTTGAACAGAATTGCAATCTGGAAATCTCAATCTAGTTGGAGTGTGAATATTGAATTAGAGGAAGGTAAAGAGGCCAGTTAGGTAATTATGATGAGAAGTGAGAGGGCCTGAATTAGGGCAGCGTCTGAGGGGTTAGATAAGAGGAGATAGATTCAAGGGAGTTTAGGGTATAGAATCTATAGTACTTTAATGAAGTGTGTCATTGGGGGTGGGGTTGGGGGTAGAGTAGAGCCAATAGTCTAGGATGACTCCAGGATCCTTCAAATGCCGAGTCTTCTCCAAAACCCTCTGCTTGGATCTTAGAGGACCTGGGGCCAGAATTGCAGGGAAATGCTGGGGCTAGGATAATGCTCCCTTGTTTTCCTGTTTCTGGCAGTGATAAATAAGGTTATTTCCCCCACAAATTCTTAAAGAAAAAGGTGCAGGTGAACCATATGGTCCTGTGATCTCTCCTTGTTCCTGAGAGACTGTAGATGAGGAACAAGTGTAAACCTGGCCCATGTAAACTTGGACTTGATGTAAGGAGGACCAACCCAGCTTCAGAAAGCCCCTCGTGAGGCTGTCTCCAGGAATGAAACTTTATTAAAGTGGCCAGACTAATGAAATGATTTTTAAACTTCAGACTTTAAAATTAAGGCTTGCCCTAGCCAGTTTGGCTCAGTGTATAGAACGTTGGATCCCAGGTTCGATTCCCATCAAGGGCACATACCTTAGTTGCAGGCTCTTCTCTGGCCCCGGGCCCTGGTCAGCGTGTGTGCAGGAGGCAACCAATCAATATGTTTCTCTCTCATAAATATTTCTCTCTGTCTCTCCCTCTCTCTTTTTCACTCTCTGAAAATCAATGGGGAAATATCCTTGGGTGAGGATTAAAAACAACAAACAAATAAAATAAAGGCTTTTCCCATTTTCATCTTGACCTTACTGCAAATGGCCATGTTGAGTGGGAAATGGAGGTGGCGCCTGGATGTCTACCTTCTCCCACTATCTCTTCTCCTTTCCCAGCTTGCTATCTCTCTTTCTCCAGGCTTTGTGCATGGTGGAAGAAGAGATGAGGAAGGTTCTTACTCAACTAATAGTATCACAAACTAATTTTAGTGCTTGGTGGATATCTAAAGCCAACTCTTTCTCAAGGAGCCCTTTTGGAGGTTTTTCGGAGAGTCCCTCCCTGTTGGTGGAGATTTCTCCTATACCTAGTTACTTTAAATACCTAGGTGAATTTATTCCCTTTATCTTTTTTACCAATAGGAAAAATAGTCTTTTAAAAATCATTGCTATTAGAGTGTTCACTAATAAAATCACATTTTCTAAATATAAAGGAGTATGTAGCCAGCTATTTTAATAGCTTATATAAAACATTTTCAAATTTCTTTTCCTTCAGTTTCCCAGAAGTCTTCTGCTGTATTATAACTACTCATGCATAGACTCTAAAGTCTATGATTGTCAGTTAGTTGGGTTTTTTATTTGTTTTAAACTTCAATTCTCTTTAAGTAAAATCTATTAGTTTATAATGCTCAATATAACTCATTCAAGAAAAATAAATACCTACACTCTTTTTTTTTATTAAGGAGCTTATAATATTTATTCATAATATATATAAAGGTTTAATAAGAGTAAAATTAATTTCCTATGCTTATATAAAAATTTAATTTCAGAGTTGTAGAAAGTGGATTCACTTACTATTTACTTAAAAATATTTTTTATTGCCCTAACTGGTTTGGCTCAGTGGATAGAGCATCGGCCTGCAGACTGAAATGTCCCAGGTTCGATTCCAGTCAAGGGCATGCACCTTGGTTGCGGGCACATCCCCAATAGGAGGTGTGCAGGAGGCAGCTGAGCGATGTTTCTCTCACATCGATGTTCTAACTCTCTATCCCTCTCTCTTCCTCTCTGTAAAAAAATCAATAAAATATATTTTAAAAAATATTTTTTATTGCCCTAACAGGTTTGGTCTGTGGACTGAAGGGTCCCAGGTTCGATTCTGGTCAAGGGCATGTACCTTGGTTGTGGGCACATCCCCAGAAGGGGGTGTGCAGGAGGCAGCTGATCGATGTTCCTCTCATCGATGTTTCTAATTTCTATCCCTCTCCCTTCCTCTCTGTAAAAAATCAATAAAATATATTTTAAAAAATATATTTTTTTATTATTGACAGTATTACATAATTGGTCACTTACAACTCCTTTAGAAATTTCTAGGCATTAAAAAAATCAATTTTATTGAAATATAATTTACAATAAAATGTAGATTTTAAGTGTATAGTTTGATAAGTTTTGACAAATGTATACAAGATATAAAATCAAGATATAGAAAATTTGCCTGGCCAGAGTGGCTCAGTGGTTGAGTATCAACCTATGAACCAGGAGGTCATGGTTCAATTCCCGGTCAGGGCACATACCCAGGTGGTGGGCTCAATCCCCAGTGTGGGGCATGCAAGAGGCAGCCAATCAATGATTCTCTCTCATCATTGGTGTTTCTATCTCTCTCCCTCTCCTTTTATCTCTGAAATCAATAAAAATACAAAAAATCCTAGCTAATAAAAGGGTAATATGCAAATTAACCATCATTCTGTCACAAAGATAGCGGTGCCCATAGACACAAGATGGCAGCACCCAGTCCTCTCAGCCCCACCAGAGTCCCCCAGTCCCAGGGGGGAGGTAAGGGCAGGCAGCCACTGAGAGCGGGCAGCGTGAGCAGCCTGACGGAATGCTTGCTGCCACGGAGAGCCTCTGGACAGCAGGTGTGGAGCAGCCAGACCCCGCAGAGAGCTTCTGGTGCATGGATTCGTGCGCAAGGCTACTAGTATATTTATAGAAAATTTACCCCATGCCTCATTTACAGAAAATCAACCCCACCCTCAGACAACCTTCTATCTAATTAGAAATCTGTAGGCATTTAACAGCATTATCTCATGTTTCCTTCTGCTGAGGTCTCCTTGACCTTTCAGATGCTATCTCTGACAAGATAAAGACACCCTACTAGGTCTCTTATGTGGCCCATATCTGGTCTATGGGGAGCACCCATGTATCCCTTTGTCCTGAAAGACAATGGGAATATTAGGCCTATCTCACGATAGCCACCTTGACTTGCTCTGCCAGAGAACAAATAGTTAATTGTTCTCTTGCTTTTTAGATTTTCCAGTTATGTCAGGTATGAATTCTCTTGAGCCCCTCAAACACATTAATCATATCAATCTCTCCAAGTAATTTCCTTAAAACTATCTCAACTTGAATTGAACTGGGGTGGGGGTGGGGGACTCAAAGCCCTCTAGCAAGTCTGTCTAAAGATCTCTCTCTAATGTCTGAATTTCTGGCCCTTTTCTCAAGGTGGGTGAGATCATTAAGTGCTACAATTTTTTTTTTAATCTCACACCTCTTTTTTTGTGTGTGTTAATCCTCACTCGAGGATATTTTTTTTCATTGACTTTAGAGAGAGTGGAAGCGAGTGGCAGGGGGGGAGAGAGAGAGAGAAAGAGAGAGATCAGTTGCTTCCTGCACGTGCCACGTGCCCTGACCAGGGTTGGGGATCAAACCTGCAACCCAGGTATGTGCCCTTGACTGGGAATTGAACCCATATCCCTTTGGTGCACTGAGTACACCGGCCAAGGCTCAGACCCCTTTTTGCAAGTCTTGCATGGTCATCATACCTCACTTTGGAATGTCTTGGATCCTCAGCAGAGACTGACTCAGATTTCCCAAGATGCATATAAACCACTGGGAGAGGATGCCAATTGTTCAGGGTCTTGAGGAGAATATTATTGGTCCAAATTGTACTTGTACAAATTTCTTAAATGGGAGACCATGAGTAACCATGTTTCATAAAAAAGGCCCCTAAAGTATAACTGGAAACGAGATGCCAAAGGATAAGATTCATTTTGAAAAAAAACACAAAAACAACAACAGAGTAAGAGACAAGTTTAGGACAAATAAGGGGTGGTAGATTTCATTCATTTACTCATTTATTGAAAAACAGCAATCTAAGTGCTAGCAGTTTCCTGGGTGATAGGTATACAAAAATGACACAAAGTTCTTGCCCCCAAGGAGATCATCATGGCCTAGCAGAGAAGTAAACCACAATTAAAATAGGCATGTGAGTGAAAATACATTCAACTCTTGGTAATAAAAATAAGGGAGATGTACAAGGTGATTTGGTGAATAGGAGCTTGGGTGTCAGTGAAGTCTCCCAGAGGAAGCGGCCAAAACTGGGAGTGAAGAGCAGTAGACATTAGCTAGATGAAGGAGGGATGTGTATACTAACAGGACAGAATAGAGAGATCCAAAGCATAAAGGCTTCTGAAGATAATGGGAAATTTGAGAAACTGTGTATAGTTTGGTATGGCAGAAATGAGGGTATAAAGATGGAGAGGTAGGCAGCACCAAGGTAGGGAAGTTGTGAAGAGTCTCTAAAGAATTTTAAACTGGCAAATGGCATGATCTGATTTGTACTTTTGAAAGCTCATTCTCTGTGGTGTGGATAATGAATTGAAAAGAAGCAGAGTCAGAGGCAGGGAGACCGGAGGGGAGGCTGTTGCCATGTAATAGGCAAGAAATGATGAAAGCAATGGAACTGGAGATGAATAAGAAGGGAAAGATCTGAAGACATTTCTAAGACAGAGTAAGTGGAACTTGGTAACAGAATGGATTGCATTAGAGCAGTGATGGGCAACCTTTTGAGCTTGGTGTGTCAAACTTTGCCAAAAAACTGAGCATAACTTGGGTAGTGTGTCACTCTAAGGAAAAAACTAACTCCAAGACTCTAGTCGCAAATGTTTCATCCTCAGGAGCAGCAAATGTTTCATCCTTGGCATGCGGCCACGTGTCATCAGAAATGGCTATGCGTGTCAGTGCTGACACGCGTGTCATAGGTTCGCCATCACTGCATTAGAGGAACACCAGGGAGGAGTCCAGAAGGACTTCCATGTTTCTGGTTTGAGGTATTTATTGGGTGGTGGTGCTATTTAGGGAAACGAGAAAAATAGGCAGAGAAGCAGATTTCAATTCTTTCATTTGTTCATTCATTCAACAGACATTTATTAAAGGCCCATTACATGCTATGAATAGACCGTAAATAAATGATTAAAATGCCCTGTGAAAAGTGTCAATGATAGAGGTATGCACAGGGGAGCAATTGAATAAGTACGATAGGTATATAAATCACATTGAGGAATTAGGGGAAGCCCTTGGAGGAGACAATGCCTAATCTGAGCTTCTTAAAAAAATTGAGGTGAAATTCATATAACATAAAATTAACCATTTTAAAGTATACAGTTCAGTGGCATTTAGTACAAAGTGTTGTTCAACCACCACCTCTATCTAGTTCCAACTATTCTGAATTTTGAAGGGTGATTAGGAGTTTGCTAGATGAAGAAGGGGGTGAGGGAAAGCATTTTGGGATATGGGAACAGCATGTTTGATAACATGAAGGACAGAAATAGAATGCAGAAGGGGGAGTAGTGAAAGACAAGGCTAAAGAGGGCCCAATGATAAAATGCCCAAATTTTAACTTGATCCAGAAGACATGGGAAGCCCTTAAAGGATGCAAAGCTGGGGTTTGACATGATCAAGTTTGCCTTTCAGACAGATTATCTGGGGATGCTTTGGACAGGAAGAAGCCAGGAAGATGAGTTGGGAGATTTTATGCAACAATACAGGCGAGAGAGGATTAAAGTCTGACCAAGGGCAATGGTAGTAATAATGGAGGGAAAACAAGACATAATAAAGATGGAGAATTCACAAGACTTCATGACTTATTAGACATCAGACTAGATGAAGACTATAAGATGATTCCCATTATTCTGCCTTGGGTGACTGGAATGATGGTGGTAGCACACTGGGATGAAATTTTTTTTTTTTTGGGGGGGATTGTAATTATAGGTTGGTGGGTTGAGTGTGAGTTTCCTGAGATTCAACTAAGTGAAGGGTCTCAGAGTCAGTTTAGTAAATGGATCCGGATTTCAGAAGAGAGGTGTTGGATAGAGAGAGCATTGAGAATCTTTTTGTTGGTAAACGTATCATGAGACTGGATAAAAGCAGTCAGGAAAAGTGTACAGAGAAGGATGAGCAGGGAACCTAGTGCTCATTAGGTTCATTTAAGGTGTGCTAAGGGGATAGAGCTGTATGGTGAAATATTGTGGTCATGCTGAGGTCAAGAAAGAGTTTAGCAGCAGGGGGCAGAAGAGTGGCATGGAGTTTTAAAAAGGAGAGAAAAGGGTAAGGGAAATGCTGGTTTAGTTTGAAGGGGGAGAAGGGTGTTTGTGGTTCAATGATATTGCTTGGACCATGTTATTGTCCCTGGGGCCCCAACAGACCATACAAACCTCTCCACTCCAAAATAAGCAATTTATTGCTCCACCAACTTTTTTACAAACAATTTCACAAGTAAATACAATTTATTCTCAAAATAATTTTATGAATGAAGACAAATGTTCACCAATTATGGCTATATCCCCTCAAGAAAAGATTTAATCCTCTGAAATTTCTTCTTCCCAATTCTAAGGCCCAAAAAAGTATCAGTTTTTGGGTCAAAGGCATCAAAGAGAGAAGAAGGCAAAATTTTGAACTGTCTTTAAGGCAAGAACCACCTCCATTTAAAGAATTATTTTTTTGGTCCAGATACTCTCCTTCAGCTTCTTATGACCATTATTTTTACAGATGTCTCCTCCTTTTGTTACCCAAGGCCAACAAGAGACTTCCTGAGTCCCCCAGATAAACCTGAGAAGGGTGCTTGAATAGGACTGTTTGTGTGGGGCTCTAGCAAGGTTAATGGTTGTTCTGAGTATGGAAAACAGGACCCCTAGTTGGATTCTTAGGTTCCATTTTCTTTTCCCTTCCTCACACTGCCCTTCTCAACCCACTACTTCCACATTTGCTTGTCTGGACTAAAACTTAGAAGGGGTGATAGAAGGGAGGCCTAAAGTCACTTTTTTCTTGAAATGCTGCAACTCTGACAGATATCTGGGAGCTCTTTCTTTACCTTTCTTTGCCTTACCTGGGCACAGCCTGCTAGGGAATGAAGAGGCTGAGCCCGTGGAGTGAGAGTGGAAGCACAGGTTTATGCTGCTTTCCCAGGGAACTAAGCCCTCCTTACTAAGTTAGGTGAAAACAAGGGAGGAAGAGCAGTGACTGACTCCTTTGGGGTTTCCCTAAAGGCCTCTACTTTCTATGAGGAATGTTTCTCTTGGGCCACTTGGACTTCATAAACATGCCAGAAGTGATGAGGGGCCCAAAGCCCTGTTTATGGGAGAATGCGTAGGCAGAACGTCGAGAGCCTGTCATTTTCAGTTTACTCCGGACTGGGTATGTCAGTGGATGTCTCATGCCATGAATTGTGTCAAAAACCTATAGCCAGAGCAGGGGGACAGGGTTTTTATCCACAGAGGCAAAGGCAAAGAGGGTCATGAATTGAATTATATCTCAGTAGATTCCCTGTTCCACTCACCTTATCCACACTTAAGGGCCATAATAGTGGTTTGAGAAACTGGTACCCAATGGCAGGCAACACACAGAGGACCACGCTGAGCATAATACTCAGCCACAGTTGTGGCACATTCAGAGTGTTCTTTGCCACACCTGCAAACAATGAGCCAGGAGGGGAAAGGCTGAACCAGAGCATAGAGGAAGGGGCTGTCAGCCAGAACTTAGATACCTCTACAGTCCAAAGAAGGAAGTTATTGATTTGGGGACAGTTTAGTCTCCTCAGAAATAATATAAATGCAAAAGGATTGCAGTGAGGCCCTTTTTACAACCAAAGTCACTGTGAATTCACATGCCTTTGTCTCCCTCTAAAGGCCGGGCAGGACATGAGAATTGGAGGTTGGTTATAGGAATAATAGAGCATTGGACTGGACACAAAAGTGGGATAGAGGACTTTTGGAGGAGGGAAATGAATGGCTTGATAGAGGTGGGAGCCAGCTACATCTACGTATATACTTTCCCTGTCCTCATCAGAGTGAATAAGAGAGAAGGGAAATTAATATGGGAGACAATAAGGCAGGATCCCACAGTGAAAAGAATATTGGACTAGGAACCAGGAGACCTAGATTTGAGTCATTTAAAATTTAAAAACCTTCAGTCTCTAAAATGGTGCTAATAATTTTTGCTCTGACTACCTCAGAGGATGCTTGTAAAGATCAAATTAGATAAGAAATTGAAAATGTCTTCAAACTCTATAAGGTAAAATAGTTCCCCTAGCTAGATTCTGAGTCCTTTTAGGGCAAAGGTCATGTCTTGCTTCTGTCTATCTCCACAGAGCCTAGCGCATAGTAATAGCTTCTTAGTAAACATTTATTAATGTCCCACCCTACCTCCCCGCCCCCTCCCCCCAGACACACACTGGACAGAGCCTTACCTAGGAATTGGAAGATATTGGGTAATATTATGCACAAGCCATCATCACTGTACAGGAAGAATAAGATGCAAAAGTAGAAACCCAGGCTACCCCAGGTGAATAAGTGATTTATCATCGTCCAGTAGGTTGTCTCCAGGGCAATCTGAAAAACACCCTCTTATGTGCAATATTCTATAACCTGGGACCTATCAGCCACTTCCATTCTCCAATTCTATAATAGAGGATTCTCCCTTCCCACCTTCCCTCCTTGCTTCCCTCCCTCTCTTCCAGACAGCCTCCCCATCCAATGCCCTTACCCCCACCACTACCGTCCACACCTGCATTGTGACCACCCAAAGCAAGGAGGTCTGCACTATCAGGGAGAAGGACTGGTAGTCAGAGATTTCCTTCCCATCACTGCGCACCGAGTTGAAAATGGTACCCATAGGTATAAAGAACAGCACGAAGGAACTGTAGATCCCATGTACTAAACACTTGAAAAATTCCTTCTTGTTGAAATAGAGGTTGAGTTGGCCTGGCTCATACAGCTCTGGGAAGCGTAGGCTCCATGTTTCATTCACATCCTGGAAACACCAGAAGGTAAGGAGGAAGGCTCAGGAAGGTCCCATCTCCATCAGAGTAGAGGCTTCTCCCCATACTGAATCTGCTGCCAGCTGCCTAGGAGCTTCCTCATGGATTACTTGAGAAGTGGGACCAGAGTACAGATCAGTGACCACAGATACTGCTTGAAGTCCTACTCTCTAGGCAAGGATCTAGCTGGTGGAAGAAAGCTAGGAGAAGGTCAAGATGGTGGGAAGGACCTAGAGGCAATAAGGATTGGGGACTTTAAGAAAGGAGGCAATTAGGATTGGGATAGCTGGAAGGGAGGATTGGATCTTGGGGTGGGGGAGGCAGTTGGGATATGAGTCCCCAGTTTTAAGTGTTCCAGTGGGAGGAGAGGGGGAAGCCAATGGGGACCAGAGAGTTGATGGGAAGTATCCATGTTCTGTGATGCCTCTCACATTCCCATGGCTACTGGTGACTCAGGTAAGAGGATTCTCTACATGGATGACATTGGATCATCCTCTTCTCCTAAATCTGAAACTCTGGATAACAAAGCTTGGGGCTTATTTTGAGAGGTTGTGGATCCCTAGAATTAGACCATTAAAGCTAGTTAGGACTGTTGAGTGACCCAACTCATCCCTCTTGCTCCTCTGAGGCTGGCAGCTACGTCATGGTGAATTTTCCTTCCTACCCTGCTGGAGATTGGGAACCATGATCCCATAATGTCCTCTTTCAGCTACTTTATTCCTCTTTGGAGACTCCTTTTCTATTCCATGTGCCCAGGACTGGAGGTTGAGGTAGAAGAGGAGAGAGAGGTAGGGCACCAGGACCTCCAATGCCCAGGATATTTCTGACAGGGACAGATGGCTCCCTTGGGCTGACTCCCTATAATCCAAAGGTATCATACCCATACCCCCATGCTTAGACTTCAAGAACCCTCATCTAGGTCTCCCTGCATTGGCTTATCTCCTTATCTCTGTATGGGTCTCTCCTCTCTTAAAGTCCCTTGCTTTATCTAGTCCTGCCCCAATGACTATTTCCTTTCACTACTTTGGTACATACTCAAATTATTATACAGCACAATTTCCATGTTACTCTCTACGAAGATAAAATGCACACAAGAAAGCTTGGATTTCTAAAACTGATGATTAGTCTATGTGGAGGAGGATTCTTTCTTTCTTTCTTTTTTTTTTTGAGGAGGATTCTTTATCCCATGATACCTCTCCAGTGATGAGCCCCCTTCCTTGCTCTGGAAATTATTCCATTTACACATGTACAGCCCAGCTCTTTCTGTCCTCTTCACTCTTCGGAATATTCCTCAAGGGCCCAGGGGCTTCAGCTCTGACTAAGGCTTGTTGCTAGTCTTACCTGGTCAAATAGACTCAAGCCCAAGACCGGGAGGCAGGTGTAGACCAGGTTGTAGAAAGTGATAAACCAGGTATCATAAACTGTCTGGAAGGATACCAAGGTGATTTCTTAGATTCTCCTCTTCTTCAAAGTCCCTGCTCCACCTCCCAGGTCCCAAGCAGCCCTTCCCGCCCCCACCCCCCACCCCCCGCCGCTGCCTTCCCCCTCTCCACTTAACCATCACTACCCTAATTTAAAGTAGGATTTGACTTTCAGAAATCTGAGATGGCTGACTCCAGTCTCTATTGGTCCTACTCTACCTAGAACTCTGACTACCAGGCTAAGGCAAGGCTATATCAAGTTTGTTTGTGGCCAACCTTATGAGGTTGATTTGGACCAACCCTACCATGACGGGCACTGCCCCCTCCCTGCACAGAAAGGACCTGGAGGGTGCTAGGGAATGCTAGCTATACCCCTCAGGAATGTAAACCTTTGTTTTTTTTTCTTTATCTGCTTTATGGCATTCAGTAGCTTCTATAACACTGGACACTTTCTAACATTGGCAAGCAGGATAGGATAGACCTACTGACCCTTCCCTATCTAGGTGCTCCATCCTAGGGCCTAGAGAGGGCTCCTTTCCTTACTAGCCACAAGAGGTCAGCAGCAACACATACATGCATACACCTACACCTCCCACAAACGAGACCTGCTTTGTTAGACACTGCAGGTATACAAGTCTACAACTGTCTGCTGTCTAGTCCTTTTCTCCTGGAGCCAAAGGCAACAGAGGTAGTAGGGCTCTCCCAAGAGAATTGTTCCCGAGGATGTTTTTCTTGGGAATCTTTTGAGAGACTCTTGAAAAACTTCTTATAGGAAAACTTCTCATAGGAAAAGGGACTCCTTGGGGAATATCAAAATCCAGGTGTCACTTCTCCCCACTACTGTGGGAGAGATTTCATATTCAAATGGGGAATTACCGTATTTCCCGGCGTATAAGACGACTTTTTAACCCAGGAAAATCTTCTATATGCCCAGTTGTCTTATACGCCAGAAAATACAGTAATTCATTAGAGCAGACCTAGATGCACAAGAAAATACACAGGGCTTGCTTAACAACATTTCACTGAAGAAGCTATAGGTCTGGGATGTGACTAACCACCATGATCTGCCCAGTTAGAAATGTATGAGTTATTATAGCACCCCCTTTTCATCTGCAGAACTGTTGTAGGCAGTTAGATAGGCACAAGCTGAGTAGAAATGATAGCCCAGGTGTAGAGGGTGCCTAGCAACGGGCAAAACTACAAGCCCTTGCACAACCACTCCCTTAACTATCAATCCCTGGAGATGACATCTAGCCTTCAGCTGTGTTTCAGTTTCAGAGCCAGAAAAGTAGCAAAACCAGATGGAATGACTGACGCCACGGCTGACATCAGGACCAGCTGCATTGACTAATGACCACCTCTGCTCTGGTGCTGACCTATCAGTGGAGACCATGACGCTGAGGAGACACACCTGGAAAGCTGATGCATCTACCTTCCAATAAAAGCCTTCAGGATGGAGGACCCAGTGGGGTCTCTCTGGAGCACACCTGAGCCCTTCCCTTCTCCCCCTTCTCCCAGGTGCTCCAAGAGGCCTTCTTTTGTCTCTCTAACTTGATCCTGAGCCCACTTCTACGGCTCACTCCTCTGCCTCTGAGGCATCCTAAATAAACGTTCCCTTACAGTTTAAAAAAATCATTAGAACAAAGATAGGGTGTGGGTTTGTGTTTTTTTTTTTCTTTTGGAGGGGGGTGTTGGGTTGGGGAAGGAGAAATAAAGGGAAGCTGTGTTTCCAGGTATGGCTATAGGTGAACACATAACCAGCCTGCTGGCAAGACCCAGAGGCCCCTTGAGGCTTAGCCTGTTCCATAAAGATTACTTTGAATGCTTAAAAAAATAGGAAGAAAGAAAAACTCCCATTACATATGTTTGGAAACTCTAGGTCTCTGTCAGGAAAAAGTTGAAAATATCTTATGGGAGAATTCTGAAGGTAGGAGTCATGGCCAAATCAGAGCCAGGCCAGATAAATTAGGGTTTGGAAATCTAAGGCTAAGTGTAGGGTTTGGAGATGGGGTGGGCATGGGTGAGGAGCTTTACAGATGGACGGCAGCATGTCAGACATTTGGTTTCTAGAGGAGAAAAAGTCTGAGCTGGCTGAAGTGGGGATGACGAGAGCAGACCCAGTTTACCAAAGTGGGAAATGCCACCTGACCTCCTACCTGTGCAGAGAACCCGCTGTAGAAGGAATACCAGAAGTGCAACAGAGTGAAGGCGAAGTTTTTGTAAAAGAAGTAGCTGAGAAACTTGCACATGCGATTATAGGACCAGCGGCCGTGGACCAAGAGTAGACGCTGAAGATAGTGGAACTGGCAGAAGGTGAAGTCGCTGTTGAGCATGGCCTGCATTCCCTCCTGGCCACTGATACCGACCCCAATGTGGGCAGCTGCAAAAGAAACCCCAGAAGCTTCTCAGTCACAGATGTTGAAAGTGTAAAAGGAAGGCTGAGGTCATGTTGTATAAGTCCCTTATTTTACATTTGGAAAACAGTTAGACTCAGCTCCATATGGCACTTTGTGCAGCCTTTCCTCCTTAGTGGACTGCCCCACAAGTCAGAAAACAGCTCCTTCATCTGCACTGTTTTGGATGCTGCTGCTCAAGAACGCCTGTCATGTCTAGTTTTAGAAACGGTCTTGAATGGTTTTTTACCACCTGCTATAGCCATCTGGGCTCTGTCTTACTGTCCAGATGTTGAGGTAAACATTTCTTCATATCTCTTGAAGCCACTTAAATCAATGAGAAATGCAGGATGGATGCCAATCTAACACAATATTTAATTATTTAAGTTTATCTAAGCAGCTAAAATCCAACTGTTGGGAGTAATAAGTGGTCTACTACTTTGTTACTGTTCTTCAAGAAGTCTAAGGTGACTTTTTCTGGATAAAAAAGATAACATGGAAATTTCTAAAACTTTTAATTAGTCTGTTGTGGTGTAGGTCAAATTCATTGATTTTTTTCTGGCACAAAACTATTGCATTGCTTAATGGATAATTAAAAACTCTAAGGTCCTAAAAAACAGATACATTCTAGAAACTGGGGGAGAGAGAAAGAACACTTCCTAGTAGAATATCTGCTAGTGTTTCCTGTGTGGAGGGAGGCTGGACTGGAGGACCTCAAGATGTTGTCCATATCTCACAGAACTACAAGCTGTTGGAGGCTAACAATATTCAGCTGAAATTAAAACCAGTTTCAGCCATTTGTTTCTATTGGTCCAAAGTATTAATCAGTGAGTCTGCTATTCTCTTCCAGCCAGAGGAGTAAAGGCAAGCTCTCTAGAACACTGCCTTAGGGAGGAAAAGATCCCTGCACTGGGCCTCTCAGTTAATTTCCTGGTTGGATGGCCCTGTCTTCAGCCTAATTTTGCTCAGGCCTAAAGCCTTCAAAAAAGGGAGATTATCACTCCTGTCCAGGGGTCCTTTCTGTGGGCTTTGATGCCATCTCAGAAAGATAGTGTGGTAGTATAGTAGCACAGCCTGTTCTGTGTATATATGCATGGGTTCTTGTGGGAGCTGTGTGTATCTATATGTGTGTAAGTGTTAAGGAAATGAATCTAAATGTGCATGCATACCTCTAGGTATGGGTTGATGTATATATCCTATCTAATAAAAGAGTAATATGGAAATTGACCATACCTCTGCTACACCCACAGGCCATGCCCACCAGCCAATCAGGAGCAAGTATGCAAATTAATCCAACCAAGATGGCTGCGGCCACGGAGCTGCAGCAAGCAGGAGGCTTGGGTTTCCCTGGCAATGGAGGAAGCCAAGCTTCCCTGCCTCCCTGGCCAGCCTAGGCCTATACTCAAGGCTATAGTTTCAATTATAGAAGATAAATAAATCCCAACAAAAATGGCAGAGGCCACGGAGCTGGAGAGAGCAGGAGGCTTGAGTTGCCCCCGGCAATGGAGGAAGCCAAGCTTCCTTGCTGCCCTGGCTGGCCCAGGCCTCTATTCAAGGCTACAAAGTTTCAATTATAGAAGATAAATAAATTTCAACAAAAATGGCTGTGGCCACAGAGTGAGCAGGAGGCTTGGCTCTGCTCAAGGCTACAAAGTTTCAATTATAGAAGATAAATAAACCCCAGATACCAGGGCCTCCACTTGTGTCACTGGGGTGTGTGGCCAGCCTGCAAACCATCACAGGCCCCTCGCCCAGGCCGTTCCAAGGGAATCCCCACCCTGATCCAGGACACCCTTCAGGGCAAACGAGCTGGCCCCCACCCGTGCACCAGGCCTCTATTCTATCTAATCAAAGAGTAATATGCAAATTGACCATCACTCCAACACACAAGATGGCTGCCTCCATGTGGACATAAGATGGCCACCACAAGATGGCCAGCAGGGTAGAGCATTTGGGAGGGACCAGGTCTGCAAGGGAGGGCAGTTGGGGGCGATCAAGCCTGCAGGGCAGGGCAGTTAGGGGTGACCAGGCTGGCAGAGGAAGGAAGTTGGGGGCAACCAGGCCTGCAGGGTAGGGCAGTTGTGGGGGACTCAGGCCTGCAGGGGAGGGCAGTTAGGGGTGACCAGGCCTGCAGGGAAGGGCAGTTAGGGGCAATCAGGCTGGCAGGGGAGCAGTTAGGCATCAATCAGGCTGTCAGGGGAGTGGTTAGGGGGTGATCAGGCTGGCAGGCAGAAGCGGTTAGGGGCAATCAGGAAAGCAAGCAAGCAAGCAGTTGGGAGCCAGCAGTCCTGGATTGTGAGAGGGATGTCCTACTGCCTGTTTAGGATTGGGTCTAATCAGGGAGTTGGACATCCCTTGAGGGGTCCCAGATTGGAGAGGGTGCAGGCTGGGCTGAGGGACACCGTCCCTCCCCCCCCCCCCCACCCCCGTGCATGAATTCCGTGCCTCTAGTGTGTAAATAAATGGGAATGCAGGTATAGAGGAGCATGAATGTAGTTGAAAAACAGTATCAATGTACAATATAGTATATTATATACAGGAGTGTGAGCCAGTAACACGGTGTCACCCAGATCAGTTTTGCCAATAGAGGAAGGAAAGGGCAAGCCTGGGGGCTCACATGCCTTTGATCATGCCGACATCATTGGCCCCATCCCCGATGGCCAGTGTCACCACCTTCTTGTACTTCTTCACCAGCTCTACCACCTGGGCCTTCTGAAGGGGTGTCATCCGGCAGCAGACCACCCCATTGCTCATGCATGCTGCTCGCAGCAGTTCCAACTCCAGGTTCCCTTCTAGAGCACAGGCCTGCAGCATCAGGGCACATCCACATTTCAGGCTGCCCAAAAGGTTCTCAGGGCAGGACCTTTCTAGGCCCCTCCCTGTCCCTTCCCTCCATACTCTCCTGTACTACAGAGAGAAATCAGGCATAGCTGTTCCCAAGGTGCTCTATCCCAAGGATCCTAGGCAACCTCACATCTGACCCAGCCTCCAGCAGGAAACCAGTCAGGGTCTCTCACTGGGTCTAATCAGTTGACTGGGCTATAAAGCCAAATTTCCTTTTGGAGGACCTGGTTCTGCTCACTTACCCCCTTCCCCTAAGTGACAGGCCACATCAGTAGTAAAGAATTTGGATAAGGAAGGAATGTACTCTTGGCTTCCCCCCCGGCCCCCCCATTATTCCAGCCTAGAGAAGGCTTGGGAAAGGTGTTTGTCAGGCAAGGGCACTTGAAAGGAGGGGGAATGGGGTGACTCATGGGTCTTGAAATTTCCCTGAAGTGGGCTGGACCTAGGAGAAAAGTTCCTTGGAGGAAGAGAACAGAGCTGTAGTTCTGTGTTGCCCACCAGACTGTAGCCATTGATGATCAAGCCATAGTTGCCACTGGGCTCCTCCTCAGGTATCCTGACAGGCTTTTTGGGCTTCGTGGCGAGGTACCTGTTTATTGGGTCTGATTCCTGTAGAGACTCAGGTTTCATCTTGTATAATGCTGACCTGAAAACCAAGAGGAGTGGTCAGTGTCTGACCTGAAGCCCCAGAACTTAGGAAGGAAAATGTACCCCAGAGTGAAAGTGGGCAAAATGGACATAGAGCCTCTGAAAAGCACCAGCCAGGATGTCCGACTTGAGACCTGCCACTGCCTTAGGTCCCTGACCATTCACACACCACACTTCACCTCCCCACCCTACCCCCACACTCCAACCTCTTGAACCCTAATGCTTATTCACAAAATTCTCTCAAGTATTTTAGGTTTTTTGTTTTACCCCCTCCTCCATTTCTCTTCTATTCCTTCTGGTGGTGTGGGGGTCTTACTAGGTGAAGAGGTGGGTGGGAACTCTTGTGTTCAGGGATGGGCTGTGGCAGCTCTCTCATCTATACCTGAGTTCTTTCTCAACAGTCTCATTATCCATGCCTTCCACAAAAAGCAGCCCATCCATTTCATCCTCAAAGATGTTAGAGGCATAGGCAATGTTCACAGCAGTCTCTGCAGGGAAGGGGGAACACAGGTCACACTTTCACCGGAACAGGGTGTTTTCACAGTATATAGTTACACGGACACTAACAGTAGGCGACCGAGCCCGTTCGTCCACATTTGCCATGGATGCAAAGTGCATTTTTCACAAGTCAGTGAAGACCATATTCAAACATGGTCAGACAGAAGACTGTCTACTTGGTAGAGGCTTGTGAGTTATTTCTTGATAACTAGAATTATTCTGGCTTAGCCTTCTCTACAAAGCCTTCCTGTTTCTTAAAGCAATTTCAGTTTGTATCCACTTCTGCAGGCAATCAGGATGTATTTCCTTGAATAGAACTATGCACATTTCTATGCTGGATTTTATGAGAGACTGAGATGTTTAGGCTGTAGTCTTTCCTTTACATCAAGAAATCTGAAATTCAGAATAAATTTATACTAAGGAAAAAAAAAGTCCTGAACCTTGGATGAAAGTGGTATTAATAGTCAGAGGAGAGTTGCAATTGTCAGAAAAACTTTCTTGGAAAAGGCTTTGAGGATGAATAAGACTTGTCTAGGGGAAGAAAAACATTTCAAATGGGGACACAACTCAAACAGAGGCTCTACAGGAGAAATTAGTTTGTTTTGGGACATACTGGAGGGAATGGTTGCATTAGGATGGAGATAAGGATGTGTAGGCAATAGGTTATCAAGGTCTGCAGGGCCAGACAGTAGAGTCCACCTACCATGTAGAGTCACTGCAGGGACATGAGCAGCGGAGTAACATAAAAGCAGAGTGTTTTAGGTTGTTTGTAGGTTATACTAAAATGAATAAGGGCTAGAAACAGAGAGAAGTTTCAGCCAGCAGGGGGACAAAGGCCCAACTAGGGTGGTGACAGCGCCAAGAGGATTTTCAGAGGAACTGATGAGACATGGTGAGAGAATGAATCTTTGGGACAACAGAGAGGGTATAGTCAAAGACAACTCTAGGATTTTTAGGTTGTGAGCTCCTCGATGACAGACATCTGTATCCTCTGCCTAATACAGTAACCAGCATTTAGTATGTAGTTAGCAAATTGTATGTAAGACTGGAATTGTCCTAATGGACTTGACCTGGGTTATAAGGTATTTTTCAAATAAATGAATAAGAAAAGGAAGAAGTGGCTAAGGTGGATAGGGAACATGATTGGTCAGGTGAGGTACTCCCCTTTACCTTGCTTATCTCCAGTTAAAACCCAGATTTTAATTTTGGCTTTGTTCAGCATTTTGATTGTCTGAGGTACTTCATCTTGCAGCTTATCTTCTATGGCTGTGGCCCCTAAGAGCTTCGGACAGAGATAGCAACAAGTGAGGAAAAAGGAGAGTCACAGCATTTAGTGCTACCCAACAATTCAACGGGCACTTCAGCATCCTCTGTAGTAAGTTGGCCCTGTCCTGGCATGAGGAACCCAATAATATAAAACTCAGCACACTCTACCTCTCAACAGATGGAGCTTTTCAACCACACACTGAAATCAAATTTGGAAACAGACTATTAGGGACCAAGAGGGAAAAGACTTGCTCAAGTCATACATGATGCTGTGTGCCACTTCTAAACCATTTGTTTCTCAACATACTTTCACTTCTCTCTGGATTCACAGCATGCTTCCTGCCTTTGGTCTCCAAAAGCTGTGGGTTCCAGATAAAGGACCCCCTACATCCCATTCCAATTTTTATTTCAACCCTACAAGAGCTTGGATGGACCTCTTTTGTTTGTACCTACTACAGCCCTCTAAGGTTTTTAAGGCCTTTACCCATGAAAAGGGAAAGAGCTATATTAAAAGCTTCTGGTCCTCAAATGCTTCTCTGTCTCATGTCCTTTAAGTCTCTCCTTACTTGCGCTGTTCCAGCCACCCTAGCTGTCTTGCTGTTCATTTAACAAGATAAGCCTGCTCCTGTTTCAGGATCTTTGTTCTTGCCATTTCTTCTGTCAAATTAATCCCAAAGAGACCTGCTTGGCTTGCCTGGCATACAGGAGGAATTTAATAAATATGCCAAATGAATGAGAGAATATTTTTGTCTTAAGTCTTCCATCAATTAGTTCTGGACTATATAATCTGTGCTTTATTCAGATCCTGATTTCTCCCAGATGACTTAGCTTCTGTGAGCAAATTTGGGATAAGAAATATTGCCAGAGTCTTACTTGGTTTGGCTCAATGGATAGAGTGTAGGCCTGCGGACTGAAGGGTCCCGGGTTCGATTCTGGTTAAGGGCACGTACCTTGGTTGCAGGCTCCTGGCCCTGGCAACCAATCGATGTGGCTCTTTCACATCAGTGTTTCTCTCTGTCTCTCCCTCTCCCTTTCACTCTCTCTAAAAATCAATGGAAAAAATATCCTTGGGTGAGGATTAAAAAAGAAAAGAAACATTGCCAGAAAGATGAAATTTATAACTAGTGCATTTTTCATTATTTATGGATTTCAAAGATCCAGGATATTCTGAATTAGCTTGGATTCAGTATCCAGTATCCAGAGAGAGCCTGAAGCTACTGCTTTGCTGGCAGCCACTCTCAGAGCCCTCGCTCAGTTGGCTGACCACCATCCCCCATCGTGCCCGTGTCTGTCCCTGGCTTCTTCCCACTAACCGTCAAGTCCTTTTCAATCTCTTCATAGACACTTGATATTTTACTTTCCCGGTCCTCTAAAGACAAGGACACTTCACTGTGTTTCCTGTACCAGGTATGGAAGAACGACTTGTCCAGTTCTCGATAGGCCACCATGAGGGTGCGAAGGCCTTCACTGGCAAATTCCTGGAAGACATGTATGTGCACTGAGTGGACCTGGGCTGGGTTGGGGCTAAGTCCAGGGAGCGGCAACTGACTCCACAGGCCCTGTCTATCTGCAAAATAGGGTTTAATAGTTAGTACCATGGGCAAGTACCTACCCTAACCAGAAAGCAACTGCTGAGCTTTCTCAGCAAAATGTCTTTAAGGACTGAGCCAGCAGAGTTGGGGGCAAAGTTTGAGAGTACTGACAGAAGGTTTTAGCTTCCATCTGTAATTAGTTAATTTGCAGTGCGACCATAGGAGAAACCAAGTCTTCTAGATTTATTTCCTGTAAAATTCAGCCCATAAAGAGAAGTTAATGATGTCTACAATATGCAAATGAAGGGAGTAAAAAGAAAAAAGTTCTTATAAAAAAAGTCGTTATAAAAAGGTATTTCTATTTTTGACAAGCATACATTCATTTTATTTTCCTGTCTCTGACTTCCTTCATTAAGCATTCAATGAACATCTCAAATAGCACACATATTACATATTTGTCTACAGCTGGTTGACTCAGCAGTGTTAGTGAGGCCACTGCTGAAATGCTTTCTGGGTGAGCTAGCATCTTTTTACTCCATGGCCACTGAGATATATCCTAACCATAGCTGGCTGTCTTACAGAAGTATAGTCCTGGTCACAAGGAGGGCTGGGTGAGAATGTGGGTGGTTTAGGGTAGAACTCAACTGAGGGTGGGTCAGAAGCAGATTTTGTGTACTGAGAATTGCACATGAATAACAATTCTACATGATCACTGTTATAGCGAGCTTCAAAACAATTCACTTTTGCATTATAAGAACAAAGAGAAATAGAATTTATCATCTTGATATTTTGCTCTTAGTTCCCTGTGTAACTCCCAGTGCTTGATGTTAGCTGTCAGGTGAAATTAACATAAGGCAGTATATGTAAGGAATGCCATTTTTTAAATCTCTGTACTGTTGGCAGGTGAAGCTATGAAACAGAGGCTGAGAGAAGATCTTAGAAACTTCTTAAGAAGAAAAAAATATGGCAGAAACTGATTTTGCATGGGATACTGATAACAGGAGTTGGCAAGCTTAACAATACACTGACAAGTTATTTTTAAAAAATATATATTTTTTATTGATTTCAGAGAAAAAGGGAGGGAGGGAGGGAAAGGAAGGGAGAGAGGGAGAGAGAGAGAGAGAGAGAGAGAGAGAGAGAGAGAGAGAGAGAGAGAGAGAGAGAGAGAGAGGAATATCAATGATGAGAAAGACTCATTGATCAGCTGCCTCCTGCACACCCCCCACTGGGGATCAAGCCCACAACCTGGGCATGTGCCCTTGACTGGAATCAAACCCAGCTTGGCCATCCCACACAGCCAGACGCCACCAGGAAGCACAGAAATGCCAAAGCCCCAATGGAACCGGTTGCGAAACAGACCCCAGTTCTCATACTGGAGCAGAAACAAGAAAACAGTGGCACCTGTTGGACCTCAGCTGGGACTGTGCCCGCAGGCCTGTCTGCAGGGTTCCTGCACCCTGGCCGTGGCCCAAAGGCCAAGGAAGCTCTGCAAGCCTTGATTCTGGAGTTACAGATCTTAGCAAGTAGGAAGGTGCACAAAGGTGGAGTCGAAAATAGCAAGGTTAGACTGTGAGTGAGTGTGTGCATTTATACACATATATGCCCATTTCCCCCAGTCTTTTTCTGAGCTGTTTGAGAGCATGCTCTACACATGACAGGATGCCTGGATACTCCCCTGTGTATTTACCAAAAGCAGACACTCCTACATAACAATTCTCCACCCAACCACGAGAGGAAATCTCCATTCAAATGGTATTAAGGTTCAATCCACAGACCCTATTTGAATTCTGACAACTGTGTCAACAATATTCCCCACTCCCCACCCCCAGGATCCCATCCACATAGGATGGGTCCTCTGTCATTCCTGTCCCTGACAGTTTTTCAGTTTTAATTAAAAAATCATAGACTTTTGCCAAAACCGATTTGGCTCAGTGTATAGAGCATCGGCCTGCGGAATGAAGGGTCCCAGGTTCGATTCCGGTCAAGGGCATGTACCTTTGTTGTGGGCACGTCCCCAGTGGGGGGTGTGCAGGAGGCAGCTGATCGATGTTTCTCTCTCATCGATGTTTCTAACTCTCTATCCCTCTCTCTTCCTCTCTGTAAAAAATCAATAAAATAGCCGAGACCGGTTTGGCTCAGTGGATAGAGCGTCGGCCTGCGGACTCAAGGGTCCCAGGTTCGATTCCGGTCAAGGGCATGTACCTTGGTTGCGGGCACATCCCCAGTGGGGGGTGTGCAGGAGGCAGCTGATCGATGTTTCTCTCTCATCGATGTTTCTAACTCTCTATCCCTCTCTCTTCCTCTCTGTAAAAAATCAATAAAATATATTTAAAAAAAATCAATAAAATATATTTAAAAAAATCATAGACTTTTGCCCTAAAAAAATTAAAAAAATAAATAAATAAAGACAGACCCACTGGCGCTCTGAGTTAGGAGCCAGAGGTCCCGGATTGCAAGAGGGATATCTGACTGCCAGTTTAGGCCCAATCCCACAGGGCCTAAACTGGCAGTCGGACATCCCCTGAGAGATCCCAGATTGGAGAGGGTGCAGGCCGGGCTGAGGGATCCTCCCTGGCCCTGCACGAATTTCATGCACCAGGCCACTAGTTTTATAGTGGCCTGGTGCATGAAATATAAATAAAATCATACAACATGTGGCCTTTTGTGACTGGCTTCTTGCACAATGCTTTCAAGGTTCATTCACATTGTAGCATGTATGAGTATGCCATCCCCACCCCTTTTTTTTTTTTTTAAATCCTCATCTGAGGACATATATATTGATTTTAGAGGGAGAGGAAGGGAGAGAGAAAGAAACAATGGGAGAGAAACATCAATTGGTTGCCTCCTGTACATACCCTGACCAGGGATCAAACCTGCAACTTTTCAGGGTATGTAACAATGCTCCAACCAACTGAGAGACACAATTGCCAGGGTGCTGTCATTTCTTTTTGTGCCTGAATAATTCATTGTATGAATACACCACATTTTGTTTATCCATTCATCCATTGATGGGCATTTGGGTTGTTTCTACTTTTTTGCTATTGTGAATAATGCTGCTATGAACATTTGTGTATAAGTTTCTATGTGGATGTATATTTTTATTTCTCTTGGAAATATGCCTAGCCGGGAATTGCTGAGTCATATATTACTCAACACCTAATATTATCCAGAACTGCCAGACTGTTTTCCAAAATGGCTCCATTATTTTATATTCCCATAAGCAATGTATGAAGGTTAAAATTTCTCTATGTCCTTGTCAATACTTACTATTGTCTGGTCATCTTTGTTATTTTAGCTACCCCAGTGATGTAAAGTAGTATCTTATGGTTTTGATTTGTATTTTTTTGATGGCTAATGACACTAAATATCTTTCATGTGCTTATTGGCCATTTGTTCAGACTTCTGACTATGTGTTAAATATAGAGTCAAGCGAAAATGGCCCAAATAGCATGTTCTCTAATATATTTCCTCTTTAAATATTTTTTTCTGATCTACCTCTTCCTCATCCCATTCCATGTCCTATTCCCCCAACCCTCTATATATCCAGGTATAAGGGTAGAAACCCCAGAGAATAAGGATTTAGCTTTCCTTCGCAGTGCCAGCACACTGGAGCCACTCTCTGATATATCTCAAATCCAAGAAGTTGGATATGGAGTGGGGTAGGTAGAGGGGAGGTAGATTCTAATTCTGTAGTCAACAGAGGATGGTATAAAACAGTCCCCTAAACAGCTCAGGCCTGGTGATTTCTGCTTCGTGCCCTAAAAACAATCTAATCTCATCATGGCTGGTGGGATGGGGCCTCCCATACCAGCAGACCTATTCTGAAGCAAATTATAGGTCTGACGATGAGACCTCCAAAGCCAGGAATTAGAACTATTCTGATTGTGGTAAGTGGTCCCACCGACATAATCCTTGTTATGCTCCTGAGATCCTGTGCCTCCAACTCCTTGACAATGTGGTCAGTGATAATCCCACAGATTGAGGTAGTTTTTATTCTTCCATCAATTAAAGAGACACAGACACCAATATACACCCATATAGAAATATGACAGAGGGACACATGTGGACACATATCCAGGTACACAGAACCACCCTCAGCTTCCCTCCCCTACAACCTACACACTTACATCTAAATGTTCCATGGTCACATCTTTGAGGGGTGTACAGGATGGAAGAAGCAGCTGACAAAGGATGGTGTCTGCTCCCTTGCAGAACAACATTATCCGATCTTCAGGTGTCCTCACTAAGAATAAGCAAACCAAGCAAAGTAACCATATAGGCCCACTGTTAGAAGAACTTGTCTGGGCCACTGAGGGATAGCAGGTAAGTGATGTGGTGAAGGTTGGTGAGAATGAGAGAGCACTTTATGAAATCAGTTCTTCCATGGGTTAAATATCACCTATGGAAGACTGATGCAGATGCACATTTAGCTTCTCAAGTCTGAGTTCCATACCAAGGCTCACACCTAGTAAGTACCAAGGATGAAGAATGACCCAAACTAATTGAGCAAAAGATAGTATAAATTTCCCCTATATTTCTGCCCCCATCTCTTACTCCAGGTTAAGTCTTTATAGATTTATTCTGTTTTTATCTTAGCTTTAAGGGTTTTTACAAGGCACTACTCAGGAACACTAAAGAAGGGCCCCTACATATGGTAGCAAGCCCCCTTTGTGTTTAAATATAAAGATACGTAACAGAGAAAGTGGAAATGGCTGTGCGTTAGTATTTGAGGCATGGTACCTGTGAGAAGGCATGTGAGTGGGAGAAAACATGTATGTGTAAAGAGAAAGTCAATGTGTAAAAGTATATGAAAGACAAATAAGGAGAGAGGACCTAGTGGGAGGGGCACCTACCAATAACAGACATCCTCTTGCGCACATTGCTGAAGTCCAAAATAGCCAGCAGATGGTAGACTTTGGTTTTTCCCATTTCGACTACCGTGATTGTCTCAGGCGAACGGGAACGCAACACAAAGCCAAAGTTCCTGGCAGCAGTAACCAAGGCACCTTCATCTGGGGACTGAGCCTGGTATACCAGCTCACCTGGCAGGAGAGGAGAGAGCAGCGAAAGCCCACAGAGAGGTGCAACTGAAGTCCACCCAGAAGTGACACTGTCTTCCAAAGGGTTTACATAAAGACGGTGCCCAAGAGGGGACATTTTTCTTTAAAAATTCCTCATAGTTTGGCCCTAAACGGCCAGGTTGTATAGAACAAGTCAAATTGTTTTCTTTCCAATATTTTCAACTCATTTCACAGACCTGAGTTAGTATTACAGAGGTACATGGTACATGCAACATATGCAGATGAACAAAGACATAGGTAGTTATTTTCCACCTTTAGTGGATAAAGATGGCTTAGGGGGCTTGTTAAAAATGCAAGTTCCTTGGCCTACCCAAACTTACTAATCCAGACTCACAAAATCTCAGAGGAGGGCCCAAGAAATAGAATTTTCAACAGATCTCCTCTGTGAGTTTCATTCAGATGGTCCTGCATAAAGTGCTCCTGTATAAGACTGGCCAAACTTTAAATAAATACTGCTAAATGGTAATAATATTGATGGTTTAATAAACAATTAAAAAATATATATGAATGAGTATTGTCATCTTTGAAACTCTCATCTTGACTAGCTAAATGACTTACTTTGTCCAATCAGTCTTTCAATCTGATATTACTCAAGACATTTCTTGAGTTCCTCTTTTAGTTCCTCTTTCACTACAACCTGAGATATATTTTGGATTATTTATCTTCTGAAGGACAACTTAATTTTTAAAAACAGTTATTAAGCCCTGACCGGTTTGGCTCAGTGGATAGAGCGTTGGCCTGCGGACTCAAGGGTGCCAGGTTCAATTCTGGTCAAGGGCATGTATCTTGGTTGCGGACACATCCGCAGTAAGGAGTGTGCAGGAGGCGGCTGATAGATGTTTCTCTCTCATCGATGTCTCTAACTCTCTATCCCTCTCCCTTCCTCCCTGTAAAAAAATCAATAAAATATATATTTAGAAAAAACAAAAAAGTTATTAATAATCAGAGTCTTATACTTGTGAATGAGGTAGGTGGGGAGTATAATTTTAGGTCAGCCATAAGGTATATCTCTGGGACAATAAGACTATTTTCTACTGTATTTCTTTGTCATTCAAGGTATAGTAAACAAAGTCCAAATATGCTCCAAGCAATAGCAGCTTTTGTAATGTGAGGCCTGGGGAGGTGGGGTGGGAGCTCATGGGGTCAGGAGACGTGAAATTTGGGTTCCTATCTCATCTCTGCCATTCTTATGGGATTTTAGGAAAGTCCTTTAATTTCTTTTAGCTTCAGTTTCCTTGAAAACTGGGTTCATTTTTCATTTTTTGCTTACCTCAGAGGGCCGTTGTAAAGATTGTAGGAGATAATATAAATGAAAACAATTTATAAAACTGTAAAGTAATCAAGTAGAAGTATTATATAAAGAGTATATTAACTTTAAAGGATGTGATTTATTCAGTTGCTTAAGTTCTTTTTTGTTAAGAAAAAAAGTCTTCTTAATTTATAACTGGTCATTTCTCATTTTTTCTAAAAAAGGTTTGGATAAATTCCTGGATAATATAGTTATACAGGGTGAAGCAAAAGTAGGTTTATAGTTGTTTGTGTAGAAAATAATACAATAATAAATGATAATACAAGAATAAACTGTGTTTCACATATCCACATCTACTGTTGCCCCACCCTGTATTTCATTACTAAAGAAACTAGGATATGTGGGGATTCCTTTAAATTATGAAGTAACAAAAGGACAATTCTATTCACCTTTCAGGAAGTCTTGTCAGAGACAGTGGGACTGATCTTGGGGATAATTCAGATGGACTCTATGACAGAATATCACCTAGTCTCAACATTAGAAGCTCCCTAAATAGCAACAAGTCTGACCTCTATCCAATGGTTGAATCTTCTTTAAGACCAAGAGATTGTTTTCTACTTGAATATCTCCAGTGACTAAGAGCTCACTACTTATCTTGACTATCCATTCAATCCCTGGCCCCGGTTGGGGTGCATGTAGATGGCAATTAATTTATGTCTCTCTCTTACCTCTCTCTCTCTCTCTCTCTCTCTCTCCCCCCCGCCCCCCACTTCCCTCCCACTCATATAAAAGCAATGGAAAAAATATCTTCAGGTGAGGATTAAAAATAATAATAATAAACATTAAAAAAGAAAGTTCTTTCTTAGACTAAGAAAGATAACGAACCACCCCCACCTCCAACCAGCCTAGACTCTATGACATATTCTCAGTTCGTGAGGCCTCGGGCCCCTTCTCACCTTCCACTTTCTCCTCTGCCATGACAGTGTGACACAATGCGAGTGAGCGAAAAAACAAGTGCACCCAAGGATCTCGCTTTTTTACTGCATCCACCAACGTCTTGTCATAAAATGCAAACTTAGGATCAGCCAGTTTGTTGTAGCCGAAGTTGACCTTTTCTGTTTTCTGGAACACATAAGCCAGAACAAACTTCTCAGCAGCAGCTTGACACTTTGTAAAAGGTCAATTTGGGAGCAATTTCTGTAACGTGATAAGAACTTTTAGGAAGATGGGAAGAGAAAAGCAAGATGACTGGTTTCTAAGGCCTTTTTAGCTCTGACCTGGACTACCCATTCATTTGGGCCAGAAAAAATTCATCCCACAGGAGACAAGCTGAGCACTGCTTGGCAGACGCTTCTTACTCCCTTTCTCCCTCAGCTACCACGAATGATCAATGGCCAGCTTCAGTCTTTACTCTTCCAAGTCCCAAAATCCATGATAATCAAACCTGAGGACAGGAGGGGGTAACTGCGCTCTATTAGTAAATGGTATCTGAAAAAAGTGTTGTCTGTAGCTGTCCTCTGCCTGATTTGGGGAGCTGGGAATAGAACTGAGTTCTGATATCACTATGGTATTAGGTCAGTGATATCACTGTGTTACATTATTCTGATTTAACTCCACAAGGAGGCTAGAGGAGAATACTGCAAGATACAGGCAAGGCTGCATTGCAAGGACTCTTCAGTACATGCCACTTGTTCCAGATTTCACTTTAAACCATTTTACTTGACCTGCCAGCATATCTGACTCCTTTCTGCTTCTAATCCGCATGGTCTTTGACTTTGCCTCAGTCTTTGGACTTAATATTAATTACCATTTTCCTGGCTATGACCTTGGCTCCTATAGATAGACATGCCTCTCATTCTCCATTTCAGCTAGGCTGCTGGTAGCCACCTTGGGTAAACATCTTTTTCTTATCTTTTTTTTCTGGTTTAATTTGACTCTGAGGTTCTTTTATCCCCCGGAGTGTGATATTAACAGATTTCTCTAGTCCATACTAGAACTCTCAAGGATATTTCTCCAGTTCTTTATAGTTGTGGTACTACTTGGGCTGGGATCCAATATGTCAAATACAGACACAGTTGTCCTGCTGATGCTCTGCTGGGGTAAGAGGAGTTTGTAGTGAGCTATATGGGCTTTTTTCTATATCCCATATAGAAAGAGTTTTGTCATTGCAGTAAGGAAGTATAGTCAGGTCCAATGCCAAGCCCTAGACCTGGCCAACTACAGTTATAACTCTGGGAAGTTTGTGGGTTCAGTAATTTAAGATAAATCATTACATAGCATCCCCTGAGGCTTTTCTAGAATTGGGTTCTTGTACTGGCACATTCTTTAAAATTAGAAGCTGGTGTGTGAGGAGAGATAAACTGAAGAGGGAGGCATGAGGCTGATCTGCATTAATATGTGAACAGGCAGTTCACAAAATAACTTTAAATGGGCAATAAAGTGATCGGGAAGGAAAATAAACATAAAAATAGTTCAACCTGATTATTAATCAAAGAAAGGTAAATTAAATGAGATATCATTTTTCATCAATTAAATTTCTAAATATTAAAACACTGTTAATAGCCAGTATTGACAAAGATAGGGGACAAATGGATTTTCATATATTATATTTTGATGTCATCTATCTGAAGGGCAATATGGTAATATTAAATGCAATAAAAATGTGGCTACCCTTTGATCAACCAATTTCACTTCTAAGACTTTATTCCAAGGACATACTTATCAGAAGAGGAGACAGAAATGTGTGTATTGGGTGCTTACCACAATGCTATTTATAATATCAAAACAAAATGGAACAAAAATAGGTCTTGGTTAAATGAAGGAATATCAATACAATTGGATACAACGCTCATTCAAAATGACGATGACATGGAAAGAGGACCACAATATAGTGTTAAGTGAGTAGAAAGAGGCTGAAAATAGCCTGTATGCTATGATTCTTTTCTCCTTCCCTCCCTTTCTCTCTTTCTTCTTATCTATCTATCTATCTATCTATCTATCTATCAATCTATCATATTTAGGTTTATATGTATGTGTATATATACATAGGAAAAGCATATGTTACATTGGTTACCTAAACAGGATTAAATGATTTTAACTTTCTTCTTCAGAGATTTCTGTATTGTTTGAATTTTTTTTAAGTGAGCGCAGATTTTTTTTTTTAACAGAAACAACCCCCCCACCAATAAAGCCATTTTCATTTTAAAACACAAACCCAAATCTCCTCAAATAAACATAGGTCATTTATATAATGCTTTCTGATATTATGGGGCCAATAAAAGCTTTAATATTTCAGGGACTAAGGGCCTCCCAACTTGTGTTAAGATGCCACCGTGTACCAAGGCCTCTCTCAGCTCCCATATGCATTTCACAGGGAACTGTAATCACTCACCTCAGAGACTTCCACCCTCTGTCCATACATGTCATAGACAGTACCTGTTAGCAAGTAAAAAGAGCAGAGACTTGACAAGGGTTTTAAAGAAAAGTTTAACGTTTTTTTGTGGTAAAATATATATAACATAAAATATGCCATTTTAAACACTTCTAGTGTACAATTCAGTGGCATAAATTACATTCATAATGCTGTGCAACTATCACCATTATATATCCAAAACTTTTTCAGCATCCTACACAGAATCTCTCCATTCTTCCCTATTCCCAGACCTTGGTAACTTCTAATGTATTTTCTATACATTTGCCTATTCTATAGATTCCAAAGAATCATACAATATTTTCTTTTGTGTCTGGCTTATTTCATTTAGCATAATGTTTTAAAGAACATCCATGTTGTAGCATGTGTCAGAACTTCATTACCTTTTTTTATCACTGACTTCACTTTTTATGACTAACATTCCATTGTATGGATATGCCACAATTTGTTTTCCATTCATCTGTTGATGCACACAGGAATTGTTTCTACTATTGGGCTATTATGCATAGTACTGCAATGAACACTAACATATATCTATCTGCTTGAATTCTGTTGTCAACTTTTTGGAGTACACACCTAGGAATGAAGTGACCGGGTTACATGGTAATTTAAAGAAGGATTTTTAAAAAGCTTTTTTTTTTTTTCTTTTTTTCTTTTTTTCCTTTTGATTCTATTATCCTAGACTTGCAGTCAAGCTGCCTGGAACCCACTCAGGCCACCTAGTCCTCAGTGCTACAGTAAGCTTCCTTCCTCAAGCCCACGGTAAGAAGAAGGTATCTGCTTGGGTCCCAACTCTTTTCCCTTAAGTGAGAGTGAGGGGAGGCTGGAGGTTAGTCACTGGATCTATGAGAGACTTCATACCTCAGGAAGCTCTCCAATCAGAAAAGTTACCTAGGAGAGATCTGAAAATAGAGCTAGAATGTTTAGGATCTAGGTCAGTCGATAGTACAGACAGAATGGGGGTGGGAGGCATTCTGAGGCCAAGCACAGAAACACCTATGATCCTTTTCAACCTTATCTAGTAATGGTATGGTCTTACAATAAGCCAGAGAATAAGATCCTCACCCAAATCAATTCATCCAAAAATAAACCTTGTTTGACAGGGGTAATAGGAAATATTAGAGTGCTAGCTTTCTTTTAAATGAAAAAAATTTAATTATTTTTTAGTTGAGGAGAAATTCATGTAACACACAAATAATCATTTCAAAGTGTACAATTCAGGGGCATTTAGTGCATTCACAATATTGTGTACCTACCACATCTCTCTAGTTTCAAAGTTTTTTCATCATCCCAGAAGACATCCCACAGGCTCTAGCTTTTTAGGTGTGATTGCCTATCTCTGCTAGTTAGTGCACTGGGCATGAATGTTCACACACATGAGGCCTTAATACTATAACAAAAACAAGCTTATGATTAAGGTATGAAATAAACGAGGTATGGGGCATGGAAGATACTGAGCAAACTCTGACTACACTTTGAAGGCTTCTCTCAAGACTGTTTATTGGCCTGAGGGAGAATCCGAAATTAGTAGCTACAGTAATATGCTGGTTTCTCTATCTGATTTAATATGAGAGTGAACTGACATTCCAAGACATCAGAAATTCCTTGGGACAGAGATTAAGTTTGTATATCTTGATATTTCCAAAGTCTAACATGATAGTTTGCATCTACAAGGTACTAATTAAATACTTTTGAATAGAACTGAATGGGCTAAGTGATCTTTACATTTTATCTAGTGAATAGAGAAGGCTATGAGAATAAGAGGCAAATGTGAATTTAGAGCTTGATTATTCTTGAAAACAATCTGCAAAGTAGTTCTCCAGGACTCAGGAAAAGCAAGAAGACATGCATACCATATAGTGTCCCATGGATAGAACACTTGTTGAAAACCATGATGTTCTTAGTCAGGGTCCCTGTTTTGTCTGAGAACAGGTATTTGACCTGGCCGAGCTCCTCATTAAGAGTGGTGGTACACGCCTGTGCTGGTGTGTTCTTTGGCGCATAAAACATCTTCTGATCCCAGTTGATATAGAAACTGTTGCCCAATCTTATTATCTCAACACTAAGGAGAAAGCAAGAAAAGAAGGGTCCTGGATCAGAGTAGGACAAACAAATACATTATCCTGGTTTCCTTACCAGTCCTGTGGTAGGCCAGGGCCAGCATCTGAAAATCATATCAGAGTGTCTTCCTTGGGAACTTACAATCAATCTTGGATCACAGGACCCTTGCTACCAGCCAACCCATTGTCATTCTGAGTTTGACCATTATCACACAAAGCATTACCATCTGGGTCCAGAGATACCTGATTACTTTTGCTGGGGCATTTCCCTTTTCACTCTTTCTTCTTCCAAAACATACCTAGGAAAAGTCACAAATGTTGAACTTCTGCAGTAATGCAAGGCCTGCAAGAGCTAACTTATAAAAGGCTGCCCAGGCTTAATTAGATGATTATTGTTGCTGTCATGTAAATCCATTGTTGGGAGAGAGAGAAAGAAACTTGAAACACTCAGAGCTTTGTTGTTTCAGAAGAAGATGGGAAGGATCAATGAAAACCAGAAACAGCTTATAGGAGCTGACCCTCTGATAAATTTCCAGGCAGAAACAACCTAACTATAGGGTAGCTTCTCCCCCTAATCGCCTTCTTTTCATTTTATCTGACTTTTCCCTACTGCCTTTGTCACATTCAGAGGTAACAGAGAGGATATGAGAATAAAGAGAAAAATAAGATGCCTTAAAGATTCTTTATGGTTAACATAAAGCATCTTCATTTTAAAACAGTGAAAATTATCAAGGTACCTTCTTCCTATGATCATTCATACTTAATATGGGTTAGATTGCTTCATTAGCAACCCTGTCTGAGGTGCATTGAGCAACATGGATTTTTTTGTTTGTTTGTTTGAGGGAGGAGGTGCTCAGACCCACATTTTTTATTCTCTTCATTTGTTGTCACCCCCACTTCCTTCACCACACCGGCCATAAATAGCAGCCACAATCTCTCTAAACAGAAACATTTAATCTCATTATTTCTTTCCTTAGAAAGATCTTTGCTGCTTTTAGGATAAAATCCAAACTCCTTGGCTTGACAATTAAGTATTTCCTGGATCTGATCCTAAACTACCATCTAACATCTTAGTTTAGATTGTTCACTGTTCTACGACCAGATCAAACTTTAAAAAAATCTCCAAAACTTTGTATATGCTGATATTTCTGCTTGCAATATTCTTTTCCTATTTTCTGCTTGGTGAATTTTATTCTTTTCTCAATTATGAATTTATTACCTTTTTCTGTAAACACCTAAGCCTTTCTAGGCAGAACTAATCCATTCCTTTTCAAGGCTCTCATAGCATTCACATACGTATTACTATTATATAATTTTTTATATTGTACCATAATTATTTATCTAAGTATCTGTTTCCATGGCTATGCTGTAAGTTTATTTAAAGGGCTGCCTTGTTGTTAATGTTTCTTTCTCTAGCATCTAATACAGTATGTGGCTCATAGTAAGTGTTCAACAAATATTTGTAATTTAACAAGATAATTTAATTATGTAGGATGCTTTTCAGGTTGGAATGCCACAGTGCAGGTTTTAGGAAATCTGGAAAGAAGGATGAGAAAATGTTTGAGATGTGTGTATGTGAGAGGAAACGTTGAAAATAGAAAAAAGGAAATCAGAGTAAATACTTTTAACTGTTTCAATTTTTGTCCACGGTACTAATGAAAAGGGGAGAGGAGACAGCCTTCTTCTTCTCTTCTCCAACTTTTAGGAAGCAGAACTTAGGTCACAATTACATCTATCTACCATTTCTCACATTGTTTCTATAGGAAACGGATTCTGAGTTTTGAATGACTGATTCAAATGAATCAGTTATTCACACTGCTAATGAATGTTTGGATTCTATCTCATTGATAAACTAGGGGCTGCCTGGTTTATGCTTTAGCATCACACAATTTGTGTGTATTTTTTTCTAGTTATTTCATGTGCTTGTATGTCTAATTCAGTCACTTACATTATAAGTTATTTGAGGGCAGGACAAATTTCTTTTTGTATAACCCACATAGTATCTAGCACAGTATTCTGGACATAGAAAACATTTCTGCAACCTCTAGATGATTCTCAGAGTGTTTTGTACACCAGGCACTGTGGAAAGTAGTGGGTTAAAGAGCACACAGTCTATGCTTTCTAAAAGTTCACACTGTAGTTGGGGAGTTCATCAGGGATTATGAGTCAGTTCCTCCTATAACCCAAAGTGATCAAAGAAGCCTACCTGACATAGAGTGAAATAGGCACCATGGTGTTGAGAATAATGAAGTAGGACCAGAATATGAGGATGGCAGACACAAACGATGAAGAGACATAGTCTTTCCATGGCAGAATATCCTGGAAGTAGTAGCCTCTCTTGCTCTCCCAAATGCTATGCCCAATTGCTAGGATAAAACACATGCAGCCTAAAAACAGGAAAATCTAGAAAACAAAAACGAAAAGAATTAACATTTCATCCAAGGCATATGCTACTTCAGTTCTGCCCTTTGAAGCCTTATATCTCAACAAAGTTCCTCTCTCTTCTTGAAGGGTGGGGGAGCTTATGGGGAAAGTGCTGTAGGTGGTAGTATTCAGGAGAAAGCCCAGCAGGAGCTATCCTTGGGGTTTTGAAGGGATATGATATATTAAATAATATTTAACATTTAATTACTAAAATATATTAAATAATAGTTAAGTGCCAGGAACTGTGCTAAGTACTTTACATATATTATTTTATTTAATATTTATAATACCCCTCTTTTAATAATAGATGAGGAACTTGATATTAAGAGTGGGAAACTATTTTGCCTAAAGTCATTTAGCAAACCTATCTAGGAGAGATAGGTCTGAACCAGTTCAAGAACCCAACCTCCAAATCACTCCATTATTGAAGTGAGATGCTGCTTTAACAAAAGTCTAAAATGTGGGGCACTGGCTTAACAGCTGGGATTAGGTAGGTGGTAAGATACTGTTATAAAAGGCTTAAATATGGCAATCACATTAATAAAGACTTTGGTAAAACTTGAAGACAGACCTGCTGAGCCTTATAGCTTCTAAGGAAGGTGGCTAGAAAGAATTAGAATACTAGTGTGTGTTGACTGCCTTTGACAAGGTACCAAAGAAAGAGCTGAACTAGGGAAATAATTGGCCAATTTATAAGCAGAAATAAAAAAAAAGAGGGAGAAATTTGGGTCATCAAAGGATTGAAAAAGCCTATTACTTTTAGAAAGTAAAGAGGAAGAGGTAAGATTATGATCTTAAACACACAAGTCCCAATAATTCTTTCTAATTGAATTTTGCCTGGAGGCAAAGTTGAGATTAAAGATGATACCTTCTTACCCAAGAGTATTGTTCCAGATAACAGCAATTTTCATGCCATTAAGTTAAGAGAGAAAGGCATGGAGGAGCATGGAAGCAAAGAAATACGATAAATCTGAGAACTATGTTTAGAAAAGAACTTTGGTGAGAGGAGATAACACCCAGATCTCCTTTACAAGGCCAACATTACCCTGATACCAAATCCAGACAAGGACACTACAAGAAAAGAAAGCTACAGGCCACTATTCCTGATGAACATAGATGCAAAACTTCTCAACAAAATAGTAACAAAGCAAATTCAACAGCACATTAAAGAATCATATATCATGACCAAGTGGGAATTAGACATTACTGAAAGAAACTGAAGAAAACGCAAATATATGTAAAGATATCCCATGTTCATAGATTGGAAGTGTTAATATTGTTAAAATGTCCATACTACTCAAAGCTATCTATAGATTCAATGAAATCCCCATCAAGGTTATAATTTTTACAGAAATAGAAAACCAATCCTAAAATGTGTATGGAACCATGAAAGACTCAAAATAGCCAAGGCAATCTTGACAAAGAAAAACAGAGCATTACAACTTCCCGAGTTCAAACTGTATTACAAAGCTATAGTAATCAAAACAGTATGGCACTGGCACAAAAACAACACTTCTACCCCCTACCCTGGCCGACCTGGCTCAATGTTTAGAGTGTCAGCTCACATACAGAAGGGTCGCAGCTTTTTAAAAATATATATTTTTATTGATTTCAGAGAGGAAGGGAGAGGGAGAGAGAGAGAAACATTGACGAGAGAGATCGGTGCCTCCTGCACACCTCCCACTGAAGATGGAGCCTGCAACCTGGGCATGTGCCCTTGACTGGAATCGAACCTGGGACCCTTCAGTCCACAGGCCAATGCTCTATCTACTGAGCCAAACCAGCAGGGGCAAGGGTTGCAGTTTTGATTCCTGGTCTAGGGCATACACCTGGGTTGCAGGTTCAATCCCTAGCCTCATTTGTGGGGAGGCAACCAATCAATCTGTCTCTCATATTTCTCTCTCTCTCTCTTTCCTCTCCCTCCTCTCCCTCCCTTCTACTCCTCTAAAAAGCAATGAAAAAAATATATTCAGGTGAGGATTAACAACAACAAAAAGAGATATTTATACCCCCATGTTCATTGCAGCATTATTTACAATAGCCAAGACATGAAAACAGCTGTGGCAGGTTTAGCTCAGTGGATAGAGTGTCAGTTTGTGGACTGAAGGGTCACAGGTTTGATTCTGGTCAAGGCACATGCCTGGTTTGCAGGCTTGATCCCCAGTAGGGGGTGTGCAGGAGGCAGCCAATCAATGATTCTCTCTCATCATTGATGTTTCTATCTCTCTCCCTCCCTTCCTTTCTGAAATCAATAAAAATATATTTTTTAAAAAGACATGCGAACAATCTAAGTGTCTATCAACAGATGAATGAATAAATAAAATGTGGTATTATATATACACATATAATGGAATATTATTCAGCTATAAAAGAAGTAAATTCTGCCATTTGTGACAACATAGATAAACCATGAGGGCATTATGCTATGTGAAATAAATCAGACAAAGACAAATACTGTAAAACTTCACTTATCTATGAAATCTAAAAAATGTAAACTCATAAAAACAGAGAGCAGATTGGTAGATACCAGAGGCCAGGGCTAGTTGAGGGGGAATGGGTGAAGGTAGTAAAAGGGTACAAACTTTTATTTATAAGTTTTAGGAATGTAATGTACAGTATGCTGACTACAATTAACAATCATTATATATTTGAAAATTGCTAAAAGAGTAGATCTTAAAAGTTCTTATCACACAAAAAATCATAATTTTGATGTGTTAGCTGACCTTACTATGATAATCATTTCACAATATATACATATATAAAATCATTATGTGGTATACCTTAAACTTACACAATGTTATATGTCAATTATCTACACTAATAAAAGAGAAACATGCAAATTGACCATCACTCTGCTACGCACACCAGCCAATAAGGAGGGAATATGCAAATTAGAAGGACAAGGATGGTGGCCGTCCAGCTGCTCCAGGCGCGGAGTGGCAGGGTGGGGCAGGACGCCTGCTATGAGAGGAAGGGCCGGGGATGAAGGGATCTACAGGAGCGGCACTCCGGCCACAGCGAAGATAAAGACTGCAGACTTCAGATCTGCAGCGAAGATGAAGATGGCAGACTCCAGCTGGAGTCCGCAGCAAAGATGAAGACAGCAGTCTGCAGTGAAGATGGCAGACTTTGGCCAGAGTCTGCAGCAAAGCAGCGAAGATAAAGATGGCAGGCTCCGGCCAGAGCGAAGGCCTGGGTCCCAGGTGCCAGAGGAAAACCAGTGCTGGAAGCCAAGGGAAGGAAGGCCTATTGCACAAATCTCTTCATGCAATGGGTCTCTTGTCATAATGATAAAAGAGGCGTCACGACCAAAACGACAAAACCATCAGTCACTATGAGGTGCATGGAGCACCTCTCGGGCCCTCCCCTGTAGCAAGGCTGGTGGCCGGTGGGCGGGTAGATGGCTGGCAGGAGGGTGCGATGAGGCAGGCCCGGCTGCGAGCACGGCAGGTGGGTGGGTGGAGCCACGCAATTGTGCGTGCTGGGCCTCTAGTATCTTAATAAAGCTGAAAAAGTTAAAGTTATATAAATGAAATAATACAGTATACTAGTGGCCTGGTGCACAGATTCGTGCACATTGAAAGGAAATTAATAAGAAGAAATATTTTAACCTTTTGCACTCGATGTCGAGTGTGACTTGACACGGTTAGCATCGGTAGCAGCTCTTTTTATACTCTTTGAATGTATCAATAATTTGAAATATAAAAAAATCCAAATAAATAAACTCCAGTTTTTTATTCTACTGCTGTGCTTTGTAAAATCTGGGGTATTTAAAAAATTAAATCCCGAGTAGAATAAAGGAATGGAGAAAAAAGCAAGCAAGTGCAAAGGGTTAATATCCCTACTCGCCCTTTCTCTATAATAGAAGTGCCAACCAAATTCACAATGGACAATGATAGATCAAAATACACGCATGCCAGTGAGAGCTTTATATGTATTGTGCATGCGTGAGTCAACGTTTATTTTTAAATTGCGCATCATATGTACCAGCTGGTCGGTTGGACAAACATATGGTCCGTCACTTAGCCTTTTATATACAGGTACTCTTTTCTTGTCTGGCTTCTTTCACTCAGCAATTGCTGATTTCTTTTTATTGCTGAGTAGTATTCTATTGTATGGATATCACACAATTTGTTCATTAATTTATTTTTTATTGGACATTTGGGTATTTCCAGCTTTTGACTATTACAAACAAAACTGCACTGAACATTTGTGTACCAGATTTTGCATGGACATTTGTTTTTATTTCCTTTGTAAATATCTAGGAGTGAAATTGCTGAGTCCTATAATAAATTTATATTTAACTTTTTAAGAAACTACCAAGCGGGTCCTGGCCAGGTGGCTCAGATGATTGGAGTGTTGTGGGTTCAACCTCTGTCAGGGCACATAAGAGAAGCAACGAATGAATGCATAAATAAGTGGATCAACAAATCGATGTTTCTCTTTCCCCCTTCCTCTCTCTCTCAAATCAATTTTTAAAAAAAGAAACTATCAAACATTTTCCAAATTGGTTATACAATTTTATATTCTACCAGCATTACATGCTCTCATGCCTCTAGAGGATATACGAATGACATTGTGAACATGTCTAAGTCTATTGAATGATCTTCAAACCTGTGCCCTTTGGCACAAAGTGTGACGATCTGAAAATAACCCATGCCCACTGCTATGTGATCAGAGGTCTCATTTTTTAAAAATATTTTATTGATTTTTTAAAGAGAGGAAGGGAGAGGGATAGAGAGTTAGAAACATCGATGAGAGAGAAACATCGATCAGCTGCCTCCGGCACATCCTCCACTGGGGATGTGCCCGCAACCAAAGTACATGCCCTTGACCGGAATCGAACCTGGGACCCTTCAGTCCGCAGGCCAATGCTCTATCCACTGAGCCAAACCGGCTAAGGCCAGAGGTCTCATCTTTTAATCACTTATGGAAAGTATTTGAAGACAAGAGTAGAAAGGCAGGAGGAGCAGGTCTAACTGGGAGCATTCTCAGAAAATGAAATTTTAAAAAACGTTTTATTATAAAAAATTTCAAATACATATTAAGGTATATAAATAATACAATAAGCCCTGGTCAGGTAGCTCAGCTGGTTAGAGCATTGTCCTGCTGCAACAAGGTTGTGGGTTGGATTCCCAGTCATGTCACATACAAGAAGCAACAATTCATACAATGAATGAATAAATTGATGTTTTTCTCTCTCCCTTTCTCAAATCAATAAATAAATAAGATTAAAATTTTAATAAATAGTACAATAAACCCCTATGTATCCCTTTACCCAATTTCAATAATTATTACCTCATGGACAGTCTTATTTTAGCCAATCCTCTTTTTCTCCTGCCCTCCTTTTTGTTTTAAGCAAATTTATTACATTATATAACTTTATCTGTAAACAGTTTAATATATACCTTTAAAGGATATTATTTAAAGACATAACTACATAAAAATTAGCAATAAATCCTTGAAATCATTTAATACATGAGATTTGAGAGATGGGTGATGGATGGGGAGAACAAAACAGAGGAGGATTGAGATAAAACGGAAGAAAATCTGCTTTTATTCCGAGCTTAATGCAGATTCATACTGAGTAGTTCAGCTCTTTGAGATAAAGGTCTCTCTAAGAGACCTTTACAGCCCTTCCTTCTCAATCTTACTCCCACTTCCTCATCCTTCTCTCTCTTTAAAAAAATTTTTTTAAATTGATTTCAGAGAGGAAGGGTGAGGGAGAGAGAGATAGAAACATCAACGATGAGAGAAAATCACTGATCAGCTGCTTCTTATATGCCCCCTACTGGGAATAGAGCTTGCAACCCAGGTATGTGCCCTGACCGGAATTGAACATTGATCTCCTGGTTCATGGGTTGACACTCAACCACTGAGCCACACTACTGGCCAGGTTCATCCTCCTCTTCATTGAGTCTTAAGAAAGCAAGGGTATCCTCATGGTGCATATCAAAACCCAGTGATGAATTCTACTGGCTTTGCCTTCCTTTTTGGATAGTCTATGTGGCCAATATGAAATCTGAGACTATATTCCTCTACCTGCCACTTTGTTAGGCCTACTTCATCAGCTCCATTGGGAAAAAATGGGGAAGGTAAAATGATTAGGACAAATTATTATATTTATAAATATTAATTTATTTATAATTTATTTATTATACATTATTAGGATAAATAATTTTAAACCCTCCAAAGCTGTAGAAGATTATAAGGTGACTTTAACACCTTTGCTCCATCCCTATTGCTTGGGTAACAATTACCCATAGTTTCCAGAGATGTGCCCTGTCTCCATTGTTAGACTATGAGTTCCCCAGAACCAGATCTTTCTGCTCAGATTAGGCCACTAGAAAGGAAAAGCACCACTATCAGACCAAGCCCCAGAGGGCAGGGCTTCCCCATCAGCATGAGGCCCCGCAGGGGTAGGATACATTCTGCTCTTCCCTCATTCCTTCAGCTTTTCCTGCTATCCTGAAGCTTTCTAAACCCTCGTAGATGTTCTGAGTTTCTTACTGTGATGGAGTTTATTGGTACTTATCTCTTAGTGTTTCATTTTGCTCCCTTCCTATAGGAAGAAACAAGAATGGCCAGTCAGACCCCAGAAGTGCAGATAGCCTCTCACTTAGCAAAAAGTGGTTCCAGCAAAAGCTGAAATTACACTCAGTTTTGTCACTCTTGACAAAGGTGACTAAAGCCATCACTGTCACAGTGAGGCTCCCAGGCTTCACAGGCAGGCTGTAAAAAGAAAGTACTCCTTATCTCTTTGGCCTTTCACATCTGTGCTTTTTTCATTGTGCCTTACCCCAGAAGTATATCCTAAATTTCTGGCATCATTCTAATTTCAACCACTCTGCTTCTTTGCCCCACAAATACGCTCCTACTTAACAGACTAGGGTGCAGGAAAGCATTATCACTGTGAGCTGTGGTCACTGGGGAGAGGTAAAGGGGTCAAACCCCACTTAGCTGTGGGTTCATCAGGAAGCCGCTTTGCTAAACATGCTTCTGGTGTCTGCCAGATTTCCCCCTAAGAAACATTTCCAAAAAATGGGGAAAAGTGTTTAAATCAGGAAGGTTTACTGCTTCAGCTTTGAGAAATGTGAGTGTATTATATCTAACTACATGTACAATGTCCTAGCAAAAATTCCACATAAACAAAACTGCTAAGCTGTTAAGAACCTAGCTAATTAGAGGACATATCTTCATTTAATAACCATTCCAAGATATTTCCTGAGCTCTACTTTATGCAAGGCACTCCCAGGAACATGGAGATGAGTATGACACATTTTCTGCCTTAGAGGCTCATTAATTTGGTAGCTCAGATATTCACTATTTCCAAAAATGCAACAAATAAAAATGAGGTTCCTAGTATGTGTCAGACACAGCTCTGGGGACTGAGAACACAGTGGTGACAAAAGACAAGTCCTTACTCTCAGAGAGTTTATAATCGTGTGGAGACAGGTGGACCGCAGAAGCGTTAAGAAATGGGAAAACATAATGTAATTAGTGGTAAGTGCTGTGAGGAAAATAAAAGTTTAATAGATTAGAGAAGATGTTGGGTGGAGGTGGCTACTTTACTTATTTTTTATTTCATTAAAAATTTATTTTTGGACCTCACAAATGGGTACATTCCCAAACAGTAGCAATACAGAGTATTTTAAAACATCTTAATATTTCTTTCTCTTCAACATTCCACCTTTGCTTTGCTTCCTATAAACAATATACTAGATTAAAGCAACAATACTTAACCCCAAGTTCAATGCTTAGTACTTTTAATTATCTATTTTGAGCACATAATAAAGTAGAGGCAATCAATTTTCTTGAGCATGTTATTTCCATTCAGAGCTTAGCAATGACTTTAGCTTCACATTTTTCTGTCACAAATTATATAACCAAATGGCTTAAGTAACTAAAATCATAAAACTATTTTTAAGCTAAGTCAATCATATGTATAAAGTTAATATAAAATAACAATTATACCGGTACACATTTGTTTTGCACCCTGCTAGAAATATGCCAAAATAACCAGTTTTATTAAAGCATGAAGTCCCTAGGGCAAAGGAAGGAGGAGTCGTATCATAAGAAATTATTAGTATCTTTCTGGTACTCCTGGTAGATAAATTGGAGGCACCTGGTTTGGCCTGCCATTCAAAAAAGTACTTATCTTGCCCAGCCAGCATGCTTCAGTGGTTGAGTGTCGGCCTAAGAATCAGGAGGTCACGGTTTGATCGTCAGGGCACATGCCGGAGTTGCGGGCTTGATCTTCAATGTAGGGCATGTAGGAGGCAGCTGACCAATGATTCTCTCTCATCAGTGATGTTTCTATCTCTCTCTCCCTCTCCCCTCCTCTCTCTTAAATCAATAAAAATATATTTAAAAATATATAAAAATAAAAAAGTATTTACCTCATATATTCTATCTCTTTGTCTTTTTGTTTTATGGTCTAGGATAGTTCTTGGACTCTTTATTTCAGCCCATTTATTGGCTTTTTAATTTCAGCAATTTTTACTTTTCAAAATTCTTTTCTGTTGTTCACTGATTGCTTCCCCCCACCCTTATTTTTAGCAAACTATTCTTTTTTTTTTTTTAAATCCTCACCCAAGTACATTTTTCCATTAATTTTTAGAGAGAGAGTAGAAGAGGGAAAGACAAAGAAACATCCATGTGAGAGAAATATATCGATTGGTTGCCTCCTGCACAAGTCCTGACCAGGGCCTGGGCTGGGGAGTAGCCTGCAAGCAAGATATGTGCCCTTGACCTGAATTGAACCCAGGACTCTTCGGTCCACAGGCTGACACTCTATCCACTGAGCCAAACTGGCTAGGGCTAGCAAACTATTCTTATTTTATTCATGCAATTGCTTCTTCTAAGAATAATAAGAATTGTTTGAAAGTTATTTTCTTTTCTATTTCCTGAAATACAATGTGTTTATTCCGAGGTCAGTTATTCTATTTGTTCATCCTTATCCTCCTCCTGTGTTCCTGATTTCTCTCTAGTCCACTTAAAAATATGAGTAAAAGAGTAGTGTGTTCCTTTGGTTGGTTTTACTTCCTTTGGATAACTTTGCTTTCCCAACAGGCCACTACCCTGAGTGAGAGGATGGAACCATGAGCTCTGTGAAGGTAGGCAGTATGCGAGACCGGTTTGGCTCAGTGGATAGAGCATCGGCCTTCGGACTGGGGGGTCCCGGGTTCGATTCCGGTCAAGGGCATGTACCTTGGTTGTGGGCACGTCCCCGGTGGGGGGTGCGCAGGAGGCAGCTGATCGATGTTTCTCTATCATCTATGTTTCTGACTCTCTATCCCTCTCTCTTCCTCTCTGTAATAAAATCAATAAAATATATTAAAAAAAAAAAAAAAAGGTAGGCAGTATGTATGATTTGACAGGTGCACCCTAGGTTACACAAGGAGCTTGCAGGAAAACTTGAGCCCTCAAGTTTAAAATAAAGTGGGTTTTACTCAGAAGTAATGACACCCATATTAGAAGATAGCACTTTATTTGGTACTGGAAGGTAAATACATTTATTGCTATATTTATGTGATAGGTGTGATAGAATGGTACAGAGGGCCAATTGTTGCCCATGTTGTTTTATATCGGCAGTTTAAAAATTTTTTTTAAATTGATTTTAGAGAGGAAGGGAGAGGGAGAGAGAGATAGAAACATCAATGATGAGAGAGAATCATTGATTGGTTGCCTCCTGCATGCCCCATACTGGGTATTAAGCCCGAAACCCAGGCATGTGCCCTAACCAGCAATCAAACTGTGACCTCCTGTTCATAGGTCAATGCTCAACCACTGAGCCAGGCCAGCTGGGCTATGGGCAGTTTTAAAATGAACTATTCTGACTATTAGCCCACATCCCCTCCTGTTCATTTTATATGTTCTTCACATGTGGTCAATCTGCCATGTTAAACAGGACTTGTTATGTGTTTTAATTTTGACTCCTCAAGGTGACAGCAACTATTGCAGAAATAGCATTGACCCTGAAAAGTTATGCCTAGGTAGATAGATGTGACTATTAAATAAAACTATGTATGTAAAGTATCTGGCACATTTTTATGCCCTCCCCTCCCCCCAAATGTGAACTTAAAACACTTGAGGCCTAGTCCTAGGTCTTATACATCCTTATGATTCTCACCACATCTGGCATGTATTAGCTATATAATAAATCCTCAGTAAATATGACTTGATAACTTGATGAGTCATAGATAGACCTGTCTTTGCCATTACTTTTCTGTGGGATTTTATTTATTATATTTATCTTTACTGTATCTCAATTTCCACGTTTGTCAAATAGGTAAAACACTTCTTCACGTGCTTATTGTTTATGGATGTATTAAGGCTGTGGGTAGTGAGTAATATGAAAATATTATAAACAAAGTTAAAATATCTCTATGCAGCCCTGACCGGTTTGGCTCAGTGGATAGAGCGTCAGCCTGCAGACTGAAGGGTCCCAGGTTTGATTCAGGTCAAGGGCATGTATGTACCTTGGTTGCGGGCACATCCCCAGCAGGGGGTGTGCAGGAGGCAGCTGATCGATGTTTCTCTCTCATTAATGTTTCTAACTCTCTATCCCTCTCCCTTTCTCTCTTTAAAAAATCAATAAAATATATTTAAAAAAAATAAAATTAAAATAAAATACCTCTATACAGATATCAATTATTATCACTACGCTTAAGACAAGTAAACAGGTAGTTGAACCTTCCTATGCATATGGGAGACATGCTGTTTTGAAGACAAACCTAGGGTAAATGACCTTGTTAAGTGTCTAATGATATATGTTTTTTATATTATCAAAGGCATATTTGCCTACATCGCCTTTCTAATTTCTCAACTGTGATTGTCTTCCTCATTAAGAAACCAGAAAATGTCACTTTGTTTCAACTGCTGAAAGCTATGTAAACAGCAATAGAAAGAGAAAGATAGTGAATATGAGTTTTTGGTCTCAAAGCTGAATAAACTTTCCTAATTTTCTAAAACCTATTTACTAAATTCAAAGGATTTAGAAAAAGAAATGTGCTATTTCTCATAATAAATAATGGAGGACGGGTAGTTATATAATTCAGATATTTATGAGAAATGTACAGAAAGAAAAGGCATTTTTGAATTTTCAGAGTCTAAGCAATAGAGTAAAATTAAAAACAAAAAGTCATATAATTGCCCTGACCAGTTTGGCTCAGTGAATAGAGCGTCGGCCTGTGGACTGAAGGGTCCTGGGTTCCATTCCGGTCAGGGGCATGTGCTTTGGTTGCAGGCACATCTCCAGTGGGGGGTGTGCAGGAGGCAGCTGATCGATGTGTCTCTCTCATCGCTGTTTCTAACTCTGTATCCCTCTCCCTTCCTCTCTGTAAAAAATCCATAAAATATATTTTTAAAAAGTCATATAATTAAGTATAGGCAGCACTAGAACTGCCTGGTTATGCAGAGAATTTCTTCATTAATCTGTCTATATCTGACAAGAATAAAGGCAACCTGTATATGTAGCATGGAAATAAAGTAATTGATTAATTAGTCTTCAATTTAAACTTCTATTATCAAGGCTGATTATTTTCTACTGTCGTGCTTTCCAGATTTAATTTCTTAGCAGCAGAATCCTCTATTTTCTAACCAAAACCTTACAGAACTGATAAACATAAGGCTGCTCTTTTTGAAGCAGGACCTTTAGAATGAGGAAGCCAGGACAAAATTTAACTGATCACCTCTCTTCCCCCTGCAGCAGCCATCAGACCAGGGGTGGGGAATGTGGAGCCAGCACGCCGCATGAGGCCCACGAAATCATTTGGTCTGGCCCTACCAAGCCATCAGGGGTGAGTTAATTAAATGTTTAACCAAATATAGCGGGCAAATTTTTAAGTTGATAATTTTGTATGGCCCACGAATGATGTTATAAATATCCAAATGGCATTTGGCAGAAAAAAGTTCCCCACCCCTGCCTTAGGTTCATCTAAGAGTTTGAAAATCATCAGTTCAAGTAAGGGGTTCTATTAGCCATGTAAGATTTTGTTAAAGTGGTCATGAGTAAGACTGGTTATGAGAAAATAAAAACACGTCTTAATTTCGAGGCCCTTGATCCATCTTAAATAAATCATGACTATCCTCCACAACAAAGGTATATACTAGAGAATTCCTTATCAATTGGCTCTGTTCTTTTCTACTTCAGACTTTAGTATGTGGGGGTCCCAAATATTGCTTGAGACTTTCAAAGAACTAAATCCCAAGTTGAAAATACCAGCTACTCCCACGGCAGGAAGGGAAGTATGTCTATTCATAAAGAAATACAAAGAAAGTCTTTAACTTACCCAGAGCACAAGGACATTCATGAGATGGTCTATGTGTGTCCGTTTAAAAGAGGATTTTCCACTGTTCTGCATTAATTTGGTGTCTGGCCCTAATTGAAACAGGGAGACATCAGCTCTTAGAATTACTGAATATACCCAGAGGCTTGACATTGGGTTGGAATGTGCCTTTATGGTCATCTAATCAAACCTCTTTTCAGTGCCAGGGAGAAAGCCCTGTGGTAAGGCTCATAGTTGGTGCAGTAACTCAAAGAATAGAAAATTTGTATCTAAGAATAACTCCAAGTATTTCTGCAAAGTAATCTTTCACAGATAAGCTGAGTCAGAATAAAAGTCACAGCTTCTCTCTTAGTGCCACCTGGTTTATTTAGCTTAAAAAAGTGATTTTCTGATAAGGAGATTTTTATTTTTAGAAAACCCACTGTTGAACCAAGTTTTATTTAAAGTTTCTATTTGAGAAAGGGAGAAAGGAAAAGGCAATGATTTCTGAGTTGGAAGCTGGGGATCTGAGCCTTCTTTGGAGCTGAGACAGAAAGTCCATATTTCTTCATGACAGGGCAGATAGTAAGCAGAAGTAAAAAGCTTTTAATGACCACAGGCACTAGAATTGGATATTACTGGATATTGGATATTACTGGATATGAATTGGATATTACTAGAGCGATATGGTTGCAGAGAAAACATAAGAGGTTTGGAAGGAAGTGTAAGTAGCAATTTCTCTGGCCTTTTACCATTTGATTATTAGTCTTATACTTATTCTAATAAAGGAATTTCATCAATGTTTACATATGAGGGAGCGGAAACTTCCCTGGCATGTGGACAAACTTATGCAGTACATAAGCTATGCCATTCTTTCCTCTTAAGCATTCCTTGAAGGGCTGGAACTAATGAGAAGTTGGCTGAGAGAATGAAAGCTACAAAGGACAGTACCTTCCAAGGGTTCGTAGAAAGACTGCCCCTTCCCCAGGTTTCAAGGGGAGTGTGGAGATCACAGTAGAACTGACACATCATGTAGCAGGAATAGCGATTCAGTTCTGCCCTGCATACCTTGAGAGGCTCTAGGTGGCATCAGTGCTCCTCTGTTCTGAACTCCCCAAAGTCCCCAGAGATTTTTCACTATCATGCAACCAAGAGTCAGAGGGAAATCTTAACTAGCTTTGTGCTGGTTGGCAACTTCACAGCTGTTGCTTTAAGGAAAAAACGTTCTGCTGAAAATGAGCTTTTTATGCATAGCAATATGTGTGGGTAGTTAAGTACAGTGAAAAAAGTAAGTCTATAAATCTTTTGAGTTTGGGACTAGGTAGCCTAGAAGCTGCCCCTTATATGTCAAGAATCAATGAAGACAGTTCCACCAAGGCCTCCCTGGACTCTTAAGCTTCTCTCTAGGGCTTGGATCCCATTATTTTCCACAGAAGTGAGGCATCTAGGATCCCCAGTCTAGGAGTAAATTCTCTAGAAGGGGAGCTCTGAGTTGAGTAGAATTCACTGTAGTAACTTTTCCTTGATGCTACCTTCAGAATGCTATCCCACTATGGTTGTTGTCAGCAATGCCCACTGTCACCGAGGGCATAGAGTAGCACAGAAGGTTCCTCCATTTTCCTGAACCATATCATAACCCGAGAAAATCCTTCATTAAGTATAAGGGATTGGATCCTAAATGACATCTCAAGAAAGGCCACTGCTAATGATCCACATGTGCCTTTTCTTTGGCATGAACCCTTCACATCAGAGTTTACATTCCTCTCCATAATGAGCTCTGTGTTTATTCTCTCCTCAGGGGAGTAGTCCACATGTATACTCTCCCCTTTTACAAGTTCCCTCTTCATAGGCCAATTCTATGTGTACTTCTATATGTACTCCTTCTCTTGTGTCCAGTTATGATTTGGAACACAAAGCCTTCCTCTAACAAAGGAAGAGTTGATATGCGGGCAACTCATTGCTTGGGGGAAAACGTTTTCTTTTTAAATCCATCCATCCATCCATCCATCCATCCATCCATCCATCCCATCCACCTCCCTTTCTATCTGTCTCAAAGCCATAATGTTCTGATATATACCTGAGTACTACATCTACATCCAGCAGGCTGGGGTCTAACTGTGGCTCAGGGAGACGTACCAGTATAAATCACTAAGCCATAGCACCAATCTGTATTCCTGATGATGCATCCTCGGAGCAGCAGCCTATCAAGGTCCAGGAGGTAGTTTTTCCCCCTATAAGTTAGTACTCCTGTGAATCTGCCCAATTTGTTATTGGGAGCATCACACCTCACTTCTCCTGAAAAAGAAAAAAAAAAAAAAAAAGGAGTAAGAGTGCTGGTTCTATAAATAAGCCTTTCCTAATAGGATAGAAGGAGGCTTAACATAAAAGAGGAAAGAATATCCCTCTTTCAAAATACATACACATCTTTTCCCTATCTTCTCCCCATTTCAGATGCTGCCCATTTCTCACCAGCTCCCTTTAGAAAGGCAGACAGTGGTTTCTGGGCATCAGAGAAGAGTAATTCTGTTTGTGACATGGCTTATCCAGAGAGAGTCACAGATGACAAAAACCCACATGGTAACTTATCACTATCAGTACTGCTAGATCATATGAGCTCTGAATCTGAAAAAAAAATTAAAACTACTTAACTTAAAGCAAACCTAAAAAAAACACACCACCTCAAAATCAAACCTAGTATTTTCAAAATGAAAATAATTTGACTTGTTCCTGATTAGTAAAGCAAAATATGCCCTTTGTAAATATGTATATAATATTATAAGAAGAAAGGAGAAGTAAAATTCACCAATTGCCTAGAGATAAGTGCTATTAACCTTTTGAAGTACATCCTTCAACTTTTTTCTACACTTGTACTCATAAACATATGTTTCAAACAACAAATTTATGCTATATATACTAAGCACAGTCTATTGTAATATTTTTCCATTTATGACTATGCTATCCTACCTAATAATGGATAAATATGCAAATTGACCGTACCTTCGCTATGCCCGCGATTGGCCAGGAGGCGTGGGGGGGCGGGACTCGGGGTGGCCGGGGTGGCTGATTGGGCCGGCAGCTCGAGCTCAGCGTCTGCGCCATGGCTGTGCTGCGGCACAGAAAGGGCCTCTGGGGCAGCGAGCTCACGTCCCACCGCGGACCATCAAAAGCGGGGGAGCTGGGTGCCTGTCCGCTCAGGCACCAGGCCTTTCAGAAGCCTCTGGCAGGGCGGAGGTTTCTGAAAGACCTGGTGCACCAGTGAACAGGCACCTAGCTCCCCCGAGATCGAAAGCGAAAGCATGTAGGGGACCCTACACGTGCATGATTCAATCATGCACTGGGCCTCTAGTTCCTATATAATAATAGGCTAATATGCAAATTGACCAAACAGCATAATGACCGGTTGCTATGATGCGCACTGACCACCAGGGGGCAGATGCTCAACGCAGGAGCTTCCCCCTGGTGGTCAGTGCGCTCCCACAGGGGGAGCATTGCTCAGCTAGAAGCCAAGCTCATGGTTGGCGAGTGCAGTGGTGGTGGCGGGAGCCTCTCCAGCCTCTGCCTCTGTGGCAGTCAGACATCCCCCAAAAGCTCCTGGACTGCGAGGGGGTGCAGGCCGGACTAAGGGATACCCCCCTCCCCAGTGCATGAATTTCGTGCACTGGGCCTCTAGTGTTACAAATATTTTTCCATGTCAATAAATACCAACTTGAATATTGTTTTTTTAAAAAATTATATAGAATTCACTGTATGAATATAAATACTTTATTGAACCATTCCTATACTGACAAAAATTTGGGCGGGCAAACCTATATGCTAACTTACCATCAAAGGCAGAAAGCAGATTCAAGTCATTTTCCATTTCACTGGTAACATGGATGGCCTGCTTCACTTTCAGGTTGGTTTCACTAGAGTAAAACACACAGAACCAGCATACAGGACACATACACAACAGCAGTATAGGTCCAGTTTCTCCTACTTCTTCATGGAGTTTTAGAAAATAGATAATGCCAACAGAACTTGGGCTATAGGTTTGAGCTGTAAGAGTCACTCCTACTATTCTCTCTCAATGACAGTATTGAGGTGGAATGGCTCTACAAGGAAGCTATTTTTAGCACACCCTCTCCTCTCTCACTGCAACACACCACAATTCTTTTAAACAACCCATAAGATCTTGCTGAATAGATAGATGCTCTAGAGCAGCTGAAGAGACATCACAAAACAATGTGGAGGAGGCCCCTGCTCCCTTCAAGAATAAGGAGCATGCCCTGATAAAAACCTGCACACACCTTCAAGTAAACAAACTAATCACTTCATAAATATTTATAGAACTCATGAGGGGATCCCAATTAACCATTTGCTGATATAGGAATGCACAGAGACAGAAGCAAAAATAGAAGCCATATTTCAAAAAGCTTGTGGGCACCAAGAGGAATAGTTGTGAGAATGCAGATCCATTCAAAACTTTATAGAGCAAGCTCTCTGAAGATGGTCTCTATCATCCTAAGACCTTAGCTTTTGTATGCTAATGAATTTCTACCTTAAATCCTTTATAGAACATGGTGTTTTATCAGTAAATAGTTACCTCCATACTGGCCCCAGAAACTTTGGAACTCTATTCTGAAAATTTAAAGTTCTGTTAACCTCTTTCCTGTCACTCAGCATTATTAAATACAGGCATAGAATATGAAGTTTATTTGCCCAGATTCTGTGCCCAGTGAATGCTCAGTTAATGCTATCAAGAGCTTAGCCTTAGACTTGAGGTCCCAAGAGTCTGGCCTCCTATCTTCTCTTGGCTGGATATTTCTAGCCTCTTTAGTACTTCCACCTGAGAATACAATTCATTCTTGGCATCATGTTCTCCCTCAGTGAAAAATCCTCTAAGCTGCCTCAATCACCTTAATGGGCCATTAGGAGGGAATACTTACCCATCCAGTTCTGCTGTTTCTATATATGTCATACTGTAGGGCTCACTGCTAGAGAGCAATAGTATATCAGCCTGTGGTCAGAAAAGTCAGAGAAAATAAGGAAAGCAGGAAGGCGGACTTTTAACATTCCAATGTGACAAGAGCAGTTACTTTCTTTGTCTAGGACCCATCACTGCTACCATATACCCCTCTCCCAGAACTAGTCTCACACTGTCTGTAGCTATGGTGAGAAGGGACAAGAACAAGCTTCTTATCACAGGAACTGTTGATCTCTGCATGCAAAGTGAGGCAGATGAGAGTCCCTAAAAGCAGTGGCTGTACAAGTGCTAAAAGGGTTCCCTTATACACACTTAAGCCAAAAGAGAAAAAGCCCGAAGAGATACTCACCGTGACAGGCTGATTATTTTCTAATTTTATTATGTCTCCCACTTGGATATTCATCCATTTTTTCTTCTCCATCCTATAAGAAAATAACCCTTGAATACCTGCTTTGAGAATTCTCCCAAAGTTCGGTTTTGACAATCAAAGAAAAAAGAAGCTGAGATGAACTTAAGGCTCAGAGGACAACCAAATCAGTTTGTGATGCATCGCTACTACAATCAAGAATATGGCCCAATTTTTTCTTCAAATTCCAGGGTTATATTTCTTTAAATCTTACTCAAATCCAACTTTATTTTAATCTTATAATATAAACATAATCACTATGTTGTTACAAAATCACAATTTATATATCCTTGAACCTTTTTCCTTTGGTTTCAAGTATCATCTCTATGCAGATAAGTCTCAGTACGTTTATTTATTTTGTTCCTAATTTTCAAATCAGGGCAATAGTACTAAAGGGTAGTAGCTGTAAGTTTTGGAGAAAAACATCTGAGTGTTTTATTTTATCTTGATTCAACATTCACTTTTGCCAGTTCTCTGGCATTCTGTCTGCCATGATTTTCACCAGTAGAACACAGCACTACAGAATTCGGGCTTCTCCTGTAGATAAAAGCTTGCATATATTACCTTTTAAATGTATGTTTTTAAAATAAAAATTTTAAATGTTATATCATGTATATTTATATTACATGTATATAATGTATATTTATATTACGTATTGTTATATATGTTTTGTTATACCAGGAGCTGTCAAACTATTACTACTTTGTTCCTGGATATTATAACAACCATGTGTCCCAGATTCAGGAGAGGAGGAGACAGTCCCTCCCAATTTAAAATATTCGGTCCTATTGTGCCATAAGTACATTTTAAATTTCCAAGCATTTCATTCTAACTTTTGGTTTAGAAAATTTGGTCATATAGATAGGGAAGGCATTGCTTGGACTGCAGAGGAGATCATTTATGTTATGTTCTCTGTTTTTTGTGAATGTTACTTCCTGGAGTTCCGTAACACTCTGGTACTTTTCCTAATACAAATACTTAGAAGTGCTAGATAAAATAAAGCCAACATTTTTTTTTTTTTTCAAAAGCAAGGCTATATTGAACACAAAGTGAGGAGCCAGGAAAAAAAACAGGATTGAAATTCAAAACAGAAGTATGTTTTGAAGCTGTTGTTGCCCAGAGTGGGGGAGGGGATTGCCAGTCAGTATTAATAATTAATAACTTGAGTTTTACTTTAGACCTCCAAAGGGCCAAGAGATTAAGCCTTAGGATCTTGAGAGGCAGAGGGTTGGAACTAAGAACCCCTCATAAGCCAAGACTCTGGAAAGGGCAACACCATTAGAAAAAAAAGTGGTCTAAAAAAAATCAACTCATTGGCAAGAAAGTTTGTCTATTTTACCCTGGAGGGTTGGGGCCAGAGAGTGGAGGACTCCCCTGAGGATTTGTAACCTCATGAAGCACGGGGGAAGGTGATACCCATGAGTTACTTTGCAAAAGCAAACAAAAAACCCCTCGGAGGGATACCACCTGAGCTCAGGCCACTTAGAATTCCCATAAAGAAAGTTCCACTAAGATGTGCTTTAACCAAAATTATTGAGGAATAAAAACAACAGAAATCACAACTTGCAAAACAGACAAACTTTTACAGTAGCCGCTCTGCTCAGACCCATGTGCTCTGAAGAAAGCTACTTCTGGAATATAGACTGTTTCAACAACCAGCCTCACTGCCAATATTCAATTAATCAGACACTCCCTGGGAGACTAAGTCAAGTCTGCTTGTGAACTCCCACCACAACACCACCCTCTGACAAATTCTTCAATTATCTCACAAAACCCAAGCGCCCAAATTACTTCATTTGATCAGTAACTCCCTAGCCTTGTAAATTTCTAAAACACTCACTTTTGTCTTTTCTTTTTATCTCTATTTATGTTCTTCTAAAATGTTCTTTTGATTCTCTACTGCCTTTTTTGGTGGTACTTATGAAAGGCTTCAATACATCAAAACACTTGAGGAAATAATCCATCTTGAGTAAGGATCAGCAACCACAATAAATAAAAGGATTAGATCTCCAAGAACTTCACACTATAGAATTACCTGATTAAAACGATAGTTACTGGGTGTTCTATAAGGCCTACATGAAAAAAGACTGGACCTCAATCATGAACCTTCAGAGTTGTACTTCTTTGCAACCTGCTTCTGCACACACTGGTCAGTTTTCCTCTGATATAATCTCTATTTGTTGAATTCTTCCCCATCTCTTAAAGCCTAGCACAAACAACACCTCCCAAAAGTCTTCCTTGATTCCTTTAACCAGCTATGATTCCTCATTTTTATTAATTCTTATAATAATTTTTGTACCTCTTATGACAGTTTTCATATTTTGCTTTATATAGGAATTATTCCTGCCTCTCTCCATTCCTTCCATAAGTGAATTGCTCAAATTTTGCAACACCCCACCCAATATAAACATTGACCTAACACTTGAGATAGCTATGACCAAACACCACAGCAGTGGGGACAGTGCCAATACTTCCTTTAGATGGTTAACAAAAAAGATGGTCTGGCCAAAGGCTACAGAAAGAATGGCCAATAAGGCATATTAGAATCCACTGAGGTTCTAAAGAGAGAGGTCTCCATGCTGACCACAGCACTAATAATAACCACTTGCACATTAATACCATGTCACAATTTATTAATTGCTGTAATATATATTATTTCATTTTTATTTTCATAAACATCCTCTAAGGTAGAGAATATGATCTCTACTTTATAGATAAGAAATATGAGGTCCAGAGAGGTCTGAGGTCATATGGTGCATTCAGGGTATGCTAGACCTAGAAACAAACTCTTCTTATGTCCAATCTGAGGTTCTTTTTACTGTCCTGAACTACCTTTCCAAAGCCCCCAGCACATCAAGTGTTCACAAGGCCAACCCTCTCCCGAGCCGGTCCTACCTAAACTAGCTTCCCTAGAAGGACTTACCTGCCATTCATCAGGACCAGAACAGAACGGTTGTTGACTTGATTGTCGTTTTGGTGCCTTTTCTAAAATTACACACACACACACACACACACACACACACACACACACACACACACAAAGTTCAGGTAACAGAATTGAGCAAATGGCATGTAGAAACTTAATATTTTGAAATATTATCCAATGTAGTTCACCCTCTTTGTAATTTTTCTCAACCCCCAAAGTCATTCCAGTATTATCCATTGACGCTTTTATTTCTCTATCCCTCTCCCTTCCTCTCTCTCTAAAAATCAATAAAAAACATTAAAAAACAAACAAACCAGGCCGAGAGGCTGATTGTCTCTGAGAAGCTGAAAAGGGAATTCTGAAAAAGAACCAAGGGAGAAGAAAGAGAGAAAATCTTGGCTTTAAAGATCAAAAGCCAAAGCCCAGGGGGTGAGAACAAACAGCTTATATCAAAGGCCACAGAGGAGAGAATGGAAAAACATGGGCAGAATGGAGTCTCATACTCCTTGGAAGGTACAGGGAAAGCTAATTATCCTTAAGTATACTCCCATCCCACCCCAACCATGGTCCACATTCAGAAGCCTACAGTGGATGCAATTAGGATTCCACAAACTTTTCCAATAGCAGTTCTGCTCAGTCATCTATGCAAAGACCAAATAGAAGGGGGACAAATACAGGGTATGTCCTGGTGCTAGGACTCACATGAATCCCCTCCTTTCAGTTGAGATTTCTCCCTGAGAAAAGGGTAGGACTGGGAAGGAGGCAGAGAGAATCCTGAATTGGTCAGAATATTTATCCTAAAGAGATTGAGTTCTAAACCAGAAGTAAATGGGTTATTCTGAATTGGTAAGTTAAGTGTTTTGTTTTTTAAAAAGGCTAGGGTGGTTGTTACCAGCAACATTGAGTTTAGTTATAGAAAAATAAAAGTAACATTTTTGCATTGTGACTTCAATCATAATCAAAATTTAAACCATGTGCTAATTCTGGGTTTAAAGAATTACAGAGTTAAAGAGCTGGAGAAACATCCTTCTCTCAAACTTTGCTCTAAATATCTATTCTGGTAAAATCAGAACTTTCTTATGGAAGATGCAAGCAGGTCAACAGGACTGGCTTCCCAAATCCCACTAGTAGACATGGTCCTGGGTCCTCACCCTACCCTTCTATGCAGGACCTGCTGTAAGGAGCAAAGAGGAAGCCATGCAGCACTCACTGAGAGCGAGTTTCTCCCTCCAAGGACAGGAAGAGTCATAAAGCTTTCTAAAACCAGAGGGTTCTTGGCGGTGTATACTTAATAGCATTGAAAGTCAGAAAGGGAGCCCAGCCAATGTGGCTCAGTGGTTGACCTGGAGGGCACGGTTCAATTCCCAGTCAGGGCACATGCCTGGGTTGTGGGCTCAATTCCCAGTGTGGGGTGTACAGGAGGCAGCCGATCAGTGATTCTCTCTCATCATTGATGTTTCTATCTTTCTCTTTCTCTCCTTTCCTCTCTGAAATCAATAAAAATATATTAAAAAATAATAATTTGAGCCCTAGCCGGTTTGGCTCAGTAGATAGAGCGTCAGCCTGCAGACCAAAGGGTCCCAGGTTCGATTCCGATCAAGGGCATGTACCCTGGTTGCAGGCTCCTCCCTGGCCCGGGCCCTGGTTGGGACTCGTGCAGGAGGCAACCAATGGATGTGTTTCTCTCACATCAATGTTTCTCTGTCTTTCCCTCTCTCTTCCACTCTCCCTAAAAGTGAGGATTAACAACAACAACAAAAAAAACACCAAAAAAAAAAAAAAAAAAGTTTGAAAGTCGGAAAGGGAAATAGGGAGAGATGGAGAGGAGAAATGAAATGTGCAAAGGGGAGATGAGAACAGGAAGAAGAGGGAGGAGGAGACCGAAAGATGAAGGGAAGATAGATATAAAAACAAGAGAAGAGGGAATGGAGAAAGAAGGATGAGAGCAAACCCAGAGAAAGCTAAGAGGGGAGTGGAAGAAGAGGTGAGTTATTAAAAAAAAAAGGAAGGAAGCCTGGAAAAGGGGCTGAGTGGTGGTAATAGGAAGACAGAGAATGACCTTGCGTTGCCTCTTTCTGGCCATGCATAGACCACAAATCTTGTGCCTATGGAAATTACATATTCCTTTCTCCATTCAATACTTCTTCTTAGCACTAGATAGTTCTGGGAAGTCCTTGTCCCCCAGCCTGACTAGGTAGTGAGGAACTAAAGGCCTAGAAAGCCATGTTACCATGTCATCGATGGCATCTTTCACTGCTGTTACGGACAGCACCACTATCAGGGGTATCACAGTTGTGTACCAGGCCAAGGAGGAGATTTGGGGAATCAACTGTGAGAGGGGAGGAGAGAGAAACTTGGGTCAGAAAGCTTAAAGGACAATATACTTCCCCCTCCCACAACACCATTTTCATCTCCATAGCTTCATAATAAATTCAACTATCCTGGTTGCTTTTCACTGTTTGCAGCCTTCAGATAATCCCCAAATATAAGTAAACATCTCCCAAGGACTAAGGAAAAAAGAAGAGACTATCAGTTGCTACCTATGTGTCCTGAACTCTACCACATTTGTCTTGATGGCAAAGGGCCATTTTTCCTGTGAAAATGAGGGTGCTGGGGGTAGGCGGGTAAGAGTGGACATGGGAAAAACATAGACCCTCCCACACTTCTTCAGCACAAGGAAATGAGATGATCAGTCCCTCTCTCCTAATTTGGGCCCACCCTGTCCTACTTCCTTGCTCTGTGCTGATATGCTTATGTTCTAGACCATGCTCTTCTGCAGCATGCGTGCATTTTAACTTTCTGTCAGGTAGGCTGGGACAAGATGGAGGAATAGGGATGTAGCTGCGGTTTGGGTGAAGAGTCTTTAGCCTCTTATGGTCAGGCTGAACTGTGGCCGTGCAGCCATAATGAGGGGTTCCCCTTCCTTGGGATCCAGTGACCTTGTTTCCTTCCTCCTGGAGAGGCTTGTTTCATCCTGGCTAATCCTGACCAAAGCTACTCTAGAGGACTGGCCCAAGATCCCAGCCATCCACTTGCCTGTTACTTAATGACAAGAGGGCATTTCTCAGTTTAGGGATGAGAAGGACGGATTATACAACCTGACCCCAGAGAGGCTGATAAAATGTTCTGTGGAAAAGGTCACAAAGGCAATACCTGTAGGATTAGCAAAACGAGAAAATATGCATTGGCGAGTCTCTGGAACTGTTCAAATAGGTTCAGAGGCAAGAAGTTAAAGACATTATATTTTGAGGTCTTGATGGTATTGTTCTGTGAGTAAAAGAAAACAAGCACAATTAGAGGAACAAAAGACCCCCACCTCCCAGGCTTAACAAAAAGGACCACGGCCATTCTGAAATGGTGAAAAGCCACAATCCCCCTACCAAAGGAAGGAAAGAAGTAGTTGTCTCCCCCTCCTGCAATGTTTTCTTTGAGGCCTAGAGCGGTCCAGAGGATGCAAAGATGTCAAGGCTGATCGATATGGGGTTTTTTTGGGAGGCAGAAGGTATTTCTGCACTGGAGAGAATTCTTTGTTTATTGACACTATTGATAATGATAAAACCAACAATAAAAACGTACACTTAGTGAATGTTTATTACCTACAAGGCAGTGTTCTAAATCATTTTTATATGTAGCCACTTATTTAATCCTCAAAACAACCCTATGAGGGAATACAATATGATCACCTGAGGATGAGTAAATTGAGGCACTGAAGTTATTTGCTGAAGATCACACTGTTAGTTGCAGAGCTGGGATCGTGCTGTCCCCTGAGATTCAGTCCACTTGTGTAGCCATCCAAATACTTGCTTTTCTTAGAATCACAAATCCTTCTATTTCATCTTACCCTCTGGCCTCTAAGGTCCTCCTCACTTCTAAGTAGGCAAGTTATTTGTGTTTGCTCCACTCCTCTCTAATGAAGGTTTTCTTAGTCTGGAAAACTCATTTTGTGTGTCTTTACATGCTGGTTTCATTGCTGAAGGATGTCAATGCCAAAAGCAAATTACTGTCTTTCACGCCTAGCTCACTGAAGGTTCCGACACTGGTTGCTGTCAGCATTAGAAAATCATCTGCCCCTTAATTGTCCTGAGAGAGATGGATGGAATAGTTTTGGCCTACATCTAAGCTATATTTTGCTAAGTGAAAATGGGAACTTGCTACCTCTTCAGTCTCAATCTGAAGATGTTGACAGAACCATCTTACTTTCTATCTTTGAGCCTACAGTCATTTGACCTAAGATGTCAGAGCTTGAATATAAGCGCTCAAGAAAAGCAGAAGAATGAGACCAAGTAATTTCCTATGAACAGGGCTTCTCCTCCACCTCCTCCATCTATAAAGCCGAAAGAAAAGAATAAACCCACCTACAGGCCTGGAGTACAGATACTACTCAAGTATGAGGAACCCTGCTGGGCCCTGCCTTGGGAAGACATCAGCGTCCTCTTGGAGAACCAAAATCATTCAGTCCTGAGGGAAACCTTGCCCAGGAAGGCTAGATAGGCTACCCAGCCAAGACTTGCCCAAGGCCTATTTCCCAAGGGAAGAGAAACTGGTCAAATAGCTTAGCACTTAGGAGTTTAGAGATCCAAGCCAAAACTAAGGTTTCCTCGGTGTTTTTCCTTTATTTTCTCCATAATTTCTCCAATTAACAATCAATTGCACACTATACATTTCTCAAGGCTTGCTCTGTTCACAGCCCTATGTTGGGCTATACTAGTAGAAGCTGAAAAACAACTAAACAAGATCTATTCCCAGAGAAGCGCAGAGGTTTGTCTTGCATGGAGTTCTAACTAAATGATCTATAAGGGCCATTCTAGTCCTGAGAGTATGTTATTCTAACATAGAAATAGTTTTCTTTTATTATTACTAGAGGCCCGTTGCAAGATATTCATGCAAGAATAGGCCTTCCTTCCCTTGGCTTCACTCCCGGCCGCCTAAGAGCCTGCAAATCCTCACTCCCGGCCAGAGCACCACTCCTGTAACTCCCTCCACTCCCCCCCATCCTCCTCATAGCAAGCATCCCGCCCCTCCTGGCTGCTCCCATGCCTGCATATGCAAATTAACCCACCATCTTTGTCATGTTAATTTGCATAATCACTCCTGATTGGCTGTGGGCAAGCGGGGGTACGGTCAATTTACATGTTTGTCTATTATTAGGTAAGATAAGACACCTTGGATTTTTGGTGTCTAAGTCCAAATGGCTCTGATACTTGGACCCAAAGACCTTTTCATCTCTTGCCTTACTGAATCAGCTGACTGTTACTATTGATTATTCATTTGATCTTATAGCTAATTAATATATTTCATTTAGGTAGCATTTGTTTAGCAAATGAAGACAAAAGCCATGCTGATTCTGTCTCAAGACAGAAGTATCAGTACTTCTTCACTAACTTGGCAACTAGAGTGTTTTGTTCTACTCTTAAATGCCAAGTCAGAAGCAATATCTCAAGAATGTAGAACATCTGCTTAACTATGAACTTCCTCAGTGTTTAGTTATTTTGGCACATGTGATAAAATTTAAGCATGATAGAGGTGGTAGTGGTGGAATTTGGGCTCTTTATTTATTTGGGCAGTGTACTTGCTTGATGGCTAAATGGGGGAATAGAGGAGAACAGAAGGCCAAGTACATAATGGAAATCAGTATTTAGGGGTTTGGAAGAGGAAACAGTGTAGGAATGGAAGAAATTAGAGAAATAGGAGGAAAGAACACTGGGAAGGGTCAGGGAAATGGAATCAGTCAAATCTGTTTATTTATTCATTAACTATTGGTTGCCTCCTGGACGTGCCCCGACTGTGGCTGGGGAATGAACCTGAAACCAAGGTATGTGCCTTTGACTGAGAATCGAGCCAATGACCCTTAAGTCTGTGGGCCGACATTCTAATCACTGAGTCACAATGGCCAGGGTGATGAAGACATTTTAAATGTTCATCAATAGGAAACTGGTAAAATAAATTAAGGTATCCTATATAATAAATGGCTAATATGCAAATTGTCCCCTTGGGAGTTCGACTAGGAGACTGGGAGTTCGATCACTCGCTATGACATGCGCTGACCACCAGGGGGTGGCGTGGAACATGGCGGGCGACCAGCAGCTGAGGCGGAGTGGAGCGAGGGAAGGAGGAGGCGGGGAGGCTGGGAGGCAGGGAACCTGATTGGCCCTGATTGCAGGCCAGGCCTAGGGATCCTACCCATGCATGAATTTCATGCACTGGGCTTCTAGTATCAATATAATGGAAAACTATGCTGCTATTAAATGAATTAGGTAGATCTATATGTATTATAATAGATGTCTAAAAGAAAAAAAAATTGTGGATCTATGCTTTCATCTGTGTTAGAAAAATCAACAAGTATTTCTTTTCCAGGAGTTATATATAAAACCCAAAATATGAGCTATATTATTCCCTGAGCCTAGGTCACTGGATTAATTTTGGTTCTGAGCCCTCACTGCACCAGCCTTCAATGTATAGGAATGTGAAAAAAAGCAGAACCTAAGTTATAGGATCTACATCTACAATGAAGTTCCTGCCCCACCAACAAAGGGGAATATTAGAGGGAGATTTCAGCACCCTTCTGAAATAGCCAGAGACCTGATACTCACTGGATATCCAAACATACTGTTGAATTCTTCATTGTTGGCTTGCAGATATCTCTCTTGTTCTAAGAAAGAGGAGAGAAATGATGAGAAGGATGCTTCTCTGCAGATCAGTCTGGGATGCTGGCTGCTAGTGAAGATTCACTACCTCACACTTTCTTGTTGAGGATATCTGTTTAAAAATGGGATTTTTGTCTCTTTATTCAAAGAATCAAAAAAACCCTGGCCAGTGTGGCTCAACTGGTTGGAGCATTGTCCCGTGCACTGAAGGACACGTGGACATGTGTTTGATTCTTGGTTAGGGCACACACCCAGGTTGTGGGTTCAATCCCCAGTAGGGGTGCTTACAGAAGGCAACCAATTGATGTTTCTCTCTTACACCAATGTTTCTCTCTCTCTCTCTCCCTCTCACTCTAAAATCAATAACAACATATCCCCAGGTGAGAATTAAAAAAAAAAGAATCAAGAAATACAATAAAAATAAAACTCTCAAGGGTTTCAGTTTTCTGAAGGCAACAGGACAAGGCTGTTATAAACATTCATGTGCAAGTTTTTGTGTGGACATGTTTTCATTTCTCTTGGGTATATACCTAGGAGTAGAATTTTTGGGTCATATGACAAGTCTATGTTTAACTTTATGAGAAACCACCAAATAGTTTTTCACAGCAGTTGCATTATTTTATAATTGCATTATTTTACATTCCCTGCATAATGTATGAGGGTTCTCATTTCTCCACATCCTTGCCAACACTTGTTAGTGCCTGCTTTTTATTCTAACCATCTTAGTGGATGTGAAGTAGCATCTCACTGTATTGCCAGCATGTAACACGGTCATTGGCATTCATTTTGTGATCAATAAATATTTGATGAATAAATAAATCAGTCTTTATTGATGATTACAAAATTCATTTGCCTTGAATTTACTACTCCCCACAGTATTCTGCTCTCTATTATTCTGTTCATAAGAACATGCAGGAGAAATTGGTCAGTTCATTTGTTTTCCTCAGCCCTTTCTCCTTTAGCAGGTATGAGAATAGGAGAGAACTGCCTGGTTTTCCCTTGGTTGGGAGTTCACTGACTTTCTCTTCCTGAAACTAGGGCCTGTGACTTGGAATGGACTTCTTTCTGTAACTCAGGCTTGTGCCCTTAGAATGGGCTTCCTCCAGGAATCAGACAACTGCACAATGACAGAAAGTAAAAAACATAGAGTGTGGCCTTAAATCAGTGACCTAATTTCATTATCTGCACCTTCTCTATTCCTCAAAAGAAAGCTGAAATATATAACTACATTCTGGCTTGCTTTTTCAAAATTTTATGTTAAAAAATTTACCTTTTCCCATGTCAGGCAGTTTCATTCTGAAAGCTGGCTTGGGTGTGATTACCCCAGTTCCCTTTAGTATTTGGCTTCACCGAAGGAAAGCATGGAAGTAAATGAAAATACTTCCTGACACCATAGCCATATCCATTTGCTGTGGCCACAAACAGGCAGCAAAGCTTAACCTTATCTGCCTTGGCAACTTCTTTTCACATTGACCACTTCTTTTCAGCAGGAGGCGGTTGGGAAGGGTGGGGAGAGGAAAAGGAATACATACTTTCCTGGTGAACTTCCAAATAAAGTACAAAAGATGAGAGATTGTAACTACTCCAGTTAGAATTCTCAGATGTCAAAACAGTAGACCTTACACTAGTAAGTACAAAGTATTTACTTTTGTGAAGCATATTTCCTCTACTCGTCAGTTGTTTAGTAGATTGGCAGTTTGATTGGTAGACTGGATAGTCTGTTTATCTGTTATATGCAAGCACACATTTTTTAGAGGCAATAATAATGACATGCAGAATTAGATATCTCTGAGTTCACCTACCTCCACCACTTTGTCTTTCCTCACTCCGGCTTTCATATATAGACATTGCAGAGTAGTACCAACTATAATTCAATACAATTTCTGTAAAGGAAATAAAAATATTTAGAATGAGAATTTCTCATGCCAATAATATTTTACTTAAACATGTTCTTAAGTAACAAGGAACTTGATCTCTGAAATTGAAAATAATCTACCTCTAAGATAGATATGCTAAATTTTAGAATTCATTTCATAAGTCCTCAACATAAAGTTATATTTTCAAAGCTTGGGAAACAGATTCCAGTTCCTGGCAACTAAGTCTAAACTGATGACTACAATCTGTCAGACAAATTATCTGAACCGTGGAAACAGGTGAAAGAAATTATTAGGTGATCTTTCGGTGTGATTCTGGGATTACACCTTTGATTAGTTTTCTACTGCCTGGACTATACTATAACTCTGTAGGGCAGAGGTTAACTTACATATATTTATTCAGTAGAGATACAAATATTTAAATCTGGTGAAAAAGATAACTCCAAAGGTTATGATTTATGGACTTTAGGACTGTAAATGCTTAGTTCCTATATTTTCACTTCAAGTGGTCTTAACATCTTACTTGCTTCCTCATAAATTATTGAGTTTAATAAAATCTTTGATACCTGTTCATTTTATATATGTGAGAGTCATGTTCCTTAACCTCTTAAAAGTTATCAAATCCCTTGAGTTTGCTACTCAGAAAATCCCTTCTTTCTCTCCATCCTTAACCCAATTCAGAAAAGGCCAATAAAGTATATTTTAGTTAATCGATATTTTTCAGGTCTCCTAATTCACTAAGTGTGGATAAGCCAAGACTAGAAAACTGTACAGGCATTTTCATCTTAATCATCCCAAACAAGATTAGATGGGGGAGGGTGGGGCAGGAATCACTTGAGGGAAGTGTAAAAAGTCCAAGTAAAAGGGATTCCCAGGAAACCAAGAGATATTCAACTGCCAGAAAAACAACAACAAAACCCTGGACAACTATGATCACTTTGGAATGAGAATGAGATTCCAGTTCTGCCCTCTGTGAGTCCCAAGTGACTTCCTTAAGGATACAGTTGCATCAAATAACGTCAGGAGTCAGGGAGTTAACAGCAGTTAGGTGTGAAACAGTAGAAAATAAAGTGCTGGGTATTGTGACAAATTGGTGAGTGCATGCCTTCTATAAAAGTATCCAAATACGAAAAAGAAAATTAAACATTGTGCAGGCCAAATAAAATTCACTTGTGCTTGTTAGCTACAAGTTTTGTACCCCAACCTAAGGTTTCTATTTCTTCTGTCGATAGAATCGGTGTTCTCCTACCCAATGTTAGTAGTTCTAATATCACCATTCTCTAAGCACCCAGTCCTACTCTCAGCTGCCTATACTCCCGAGATAGGCTTGGGGTTCCTACTGCTGCTGAGAAAGGAGAGCCAAGGATGGGATGTCTTGAAGTTCTGGATTCTCTCCAATCCCTGCAGGGCCATCAAACAGTTTTGAGAGGGCAGTCGGGCCAAATCCACACAGTAGCACAGCTTAGAATGTGAAATGGTTAGAAGGCACTAAGCCAGTGGGCACATGAGTAATGACTGTTTGGCTGGAATCAGACACTCACCCAATCTTGTGACATTCTCTGCAGGCACATCACATTACATAGCAGCCAACTGGAAAGTACATTTAATCTCAGAAGAGGGATGGAAGAATGTGAGGGAAGGGAGATAACAAATGGGATGGGGTTGGGGGAGAGAGACAAAGGGGCGGGGGGTGGGAGGGGGAGAAGGATTAGGAGCCAGAGAACTGGGTTTTATTTCAAAGTTGGCTACTAAATAATGATAATGTGATTTGGGATAAGTTATTAACTATTTCGTGCCCCAAATTTCTTCTAAAAAGATATATTTTTTAAAGAAACAGGAAATAAAAAATTAGGCAGATACATGAAAGAGAAAGACCCACTAAGAAATAAAATTTTCAGAAAGAGGTTGAGGGGTAATTATGTGTTACACACTAGGAACAGCATTAGTTCCCATTATGGGGTTGAGAGGAAGAGTTGAGAGAGGATAAAATTAAATAAGGTATTAAAATGTCTGCCACTTTGCTTGGCACAAAGTAGTCAATCAATAAATGGCAGTGCTTTATAATTTTAATATATATGCCTGCCAGAATGGCAAAATATTTAAAGTCTTAATAATATTGTGTTAAAGAGAAAATGTAACTTCCAGAACACTTACATACTATTGGTGATATTAAAAATCAGATAACCACTTTGGAAAACAATTTGGTCTTACCTAGTAAAGTTGATGGAACATTTACCCTATTTTGATACCTTTTCCCTAGGGTATATACCTACATTTTTAGGTATATACCCTAGGGAAACTCTCATAAAATGGCATATATTTCCCTAGGGTATATACCTACATTTTTAGGTATATACCCTAAAAATGTAGGTATATACCCTAGGGAAACTCTCATAAAATGGCATATACAAGGATGTTGTACAGTAGCACTGATCATAACAGCAAAACTTGAAACCAACCAAATAGCTATTAAAGGTGAATAGAGAAATAACTTGTGGTATGTTCATACAATGAAAGCTATGTAATAGTGAAGATGAGTGAACTACAGTTATACACATTAACATTGTTAAATCTCAGGAATATAATATTTATGAAAAACAAATTGCAAAAAAAGATGTACAGTACTAATTCATTTTCATAAAGTTAAAGATCATGCAAAACTATATCATTAGGGATACATATTTTCATGGTAAGCCTGTAAGGAGCAAGAGAATAAAACATATAGAATTCAGAATAGAAGTTAGAGAGAGGGATGAGGCAAGGGATTGAGAAAAGCATACTGAGAGCTTCCAGCCACACTTGTGCTCATCTTATTGTTGCCCTTTACAATTTACACACGTTATAAACTTTGTATCTATTCAATATATAATAACAGAGAGGAGAAACCAAGATGGCGGCATAGGTAAACACCTGAACTGCTGCCTCACACAACAATTTCAAAACTACAACTAAAAGACAAAATGGATATCATCCAGAACGACAGGAAGGCTGGCTGAGTGGAAATTCTACAACTAGAAGGAAAGAGAAAAGCACACTGAGACTCACAGGAGCTGTGGAAGTAAAGTGCAGAGGTATGGAGGTGTGCGCACGGAGAGGGCTGGCAACTGAGAGGACTGCCTTTCTCAATCGGGAGGGAGACAAAAGCTCCTGACTGCTCTGAACTCCAGTTCTGGGCGAGACTCTGAGGACCCAGACTCATACGGGGAGAAACTGGACTGTCTGGCAGCAGGTGGAACTCGAGGGTGGCTTTCTCTCAGAGGTGCTTGCAGCGATTACCGGGGGACACTGAGACCCAGGGGCCTCTTAGGACAGGGCTGACGGGAAGCCATTGCCATTTGTTCCACCCTGAGATCCCGCTCCATGAAGCCATTGCTGTTTGCTCCACCCTGCGACTCCACCCCATCCAAGCTGAGCGCAGAGGCTTTTGCATATGAATAGCCTGGTCCTTTTAATTCTAAACTTAACTAACAAACTGCAGCTGAGTCAGTGAGACCCAGAACATCCAATAGAAGGCCCAAGGCCCTGCAGCAGCTTGCATTGCTCACATCTGGGCTTCGTCTGGGCACCTCCAAAACCCAAACAAAGAAGAGGAATCTGCAGATCTCTCCATAGCTCCTGCTGGGTGGCCTCAGGCAGAGGCTAAATTAGCACCTCCTTGGAGATCCAAGAGCCAGTGTACCCAGGGGTCAGAGTAGGACCATCCAGATTACAACTCCTCAGATCCATAAGGGACATATTCAGGGGGCAGACTCAATGAGCACCAAAGCCCCACTGAAGCAAGTCTTGTCTCATAAGGGTGTCTCCAGCACAGAAGTTCTCCCATCGTAGACACAGCTGATCCTCACAGCCAATTGGCCTGGAGGTCAATTCCTCCCAGTGATACTAACAACAATCAAGGTTTAACTACAACAAGACTGTGCACACAGCCCACAAAGGGGTGCACCAAGAGTGTCCACCTCAGGTAACTGGGGAGGCTGAGCCACTGGGCCCTATAGGACACCTAGCACACAAAGCCGCTCTATCAACTCAGGGAAGCAGCCAAAATGCGGAGACAAAGAAACAGGTCACAAATGAAAGAAATGGAGGAAAGCAAACGACTAGATATAGAGTTCAAAACCATGGTTATAAGGTTTTTCAAGAACTTTCTAGAAAGGGCCGATAAATTTAGCAAGACCCTTGAGGATATGAAAAAGGACCAACTAGAAATTAAGCATACACTGACTGAAATAAAAAATAATATACAGAGATCCAACAGCCAACTAGAGGATCGCAAGAATCAAGTCAAAGATTTGAAATATAAACAAGCAAAAAACACCCAACCAGAAAAGAAAAAAGAAAAAAGATTCCAAAAATATGAAGATAGTGTAAGGAGCCTCTGGGACAACTTCAAGTGTACCAACATCAGAATTATGGGGGTGCCAGAAGAAGAGAGAGAGCAAGATAATGAAAACCAATTTGAAGAAATAATGACTGAAAACTTCCCCCACCCAGTGAAAGAAATAGACTTAAAAGTCCAGGAAGCGCAGAGAACCCCAAACAAAAGGAATCCAAAGAGAACCACACCAAGACACATCATAATTAAAATGCCAAGAGCAAAAGACAAAGAGAGAATATTAAAAGCAGCAAGAGAAAAACAGTTAGTTACCTACAAGGGAGCACCCATAAAACTGTCAGCTGATTTCTCAACAGAAACTATGCAGGCCAGATGGGAGTGGCAAGAAATATTCAAAGTGATGAATAGCAAGAAACTACAACCAAGATTACTCTACCCAGCAAAGCAATCATTCAGAATTGAAGGTCAGATAAAGAGCTTCACAGATAAGAAAAAGCTAAAGGAGTTCATCACCGCCAAACCAGTACTATATGAAATGCTGAAAGGTATTCTTTAAGAAGAGGAAGAAGAAGAAAAAGGTAAAGATAAAAGTTATGAACAACAAATACATATCTATCAACAAGTGAATCTAAAAATCAAATGAATAAAAAATCTGATGAACAGAATAAACTGGTGAATATAATAGAATCAGGGGCATAGAAAGGGAGTGGACTGACAATTCTCGGGGGGGAAGGGGTGTCGGGGGTGTGGGAAGAGACTGGACAAAAATCATACACCTATAGATGAGGACAGTGGGCGGGGATAAGGGCAGAGGGTGGGGTGGGAACTGGGTAGAGGGGAGCTATGGGGGGGAAAAAAGAGGAACAATTATAATAATCTGAACAATAAATATTTATTAAAAAAATATATATAATTACAAAAGGCCTAAAAATTTTAAGTGAATACATCAACTGTATAGGAAATACTCTTCCTGTATTACTTATAAAAGTAATTTTTAAAATACCCTTATTGAAAGAGTCAGTACAATTTGGGTAGTATTTAAAAAAAATGTTTTGAGATAATTTTTAATTTTCAGAAGATTTCCAAAAATAGCATAGAGAATTTCCATATAACTTTCACCCATATTACTCTTATGTTAACATCTTATAGAACCACAGACCCATGAACAGACTAAGAAGTTAACCTTGGCACAATGCTATTAACTGAAGTGCATAAACTATTTTTTAACCAATTCTCTCCACTAATGTACTTTTTTTTTTTTTTTTAATTCCAGGATCCCACATTGTATTTAGTTGTATATTTCCTCCAACATGTGACTGTTCCTCATTTCTTTCTTGTTTTTTGTTATCTTAATACTTTTGAAGGTTACTTGAACAGTTGTTTTGTAGAATGTGCCGCAACTTGAGTTTTGTTTTAAGTTAGGGATTCTTTTCACAATATTCACCACATCCCTCTTTCCCACTTCTCCCTCCAGGGGTAATCATTGTTCATGGTTATGTTTTGATATCTAGTAGGAAATATTTCCTTGTCCTTCTTTAAAAATTTTATTTTATGCTATTCTTACATTTTCTCCTAAAGAATACTGAAATCAATTTGTCATGTCCTAAAAATTCCTGTGCTACTTTTAGATTGAATTCCTTCAAATTGTAGATTAATTTGAAGAGAATGGACATATTTTCAACATCAAAAATTTTCACCATTCACTCTATAAATATATATTAAGCACCTAAGCACCTACTTTGTACCAGTCATTTTAGCATTTGACATACATCAGTGAACAAAACAGACAAAGAATTCTTATCTTTGTGGAACTTATATTTTGCAAGTAAAGGTAGGCAAGAAACAATAAAATAATAAACAATTATAAATTATGTTGGAAAATTATAAATGCTATATTAAAAGGGGGTAATAATAGTAAGATAAGGGTGATTATGAATATGAGGGTGAGAGGAGGTGCTAGGGTGATCAAGGTAGGCCTATGGAAATATTGAGACTGAACAAAAACTTGAAAAAGAGAATTAGCCAAAGGGCTATCTGTAGAAAGAGCTTAAATCAGAGGAATAAGTACAACAAACATTAGGAAGGAACAGTCAGACTAACTGGAACAGCAAGGTAAGGAGCAGAGTGGTAGAAGAGGAGGTCAGGGAGGGTAGGGGAAAGGTCTATAGGGTCTAAAAGGCTAATGTAAGGACCTTGGCTTTTACTCTGTATTCCACCCAGAATGCCTATATTTTGCAATTTATTCAGGCCATGATTTTGTCCATCAATAAAGTCTTACAGTTTTCTTCATATAGCTTTTGTGCATTTCTTTTTATATTTATTCTTACATGTTTTAAGTTGCAAGTGTGAATAGAATTTTTATTCCAATATATTTTCTAATTGGTTACTGCTATTAAGAAAACTATTGATTTTTGTATATTGGTTATATATCTGGAGGTCCCTTAATTTTCATGAGGAGATTACCAACTTTATCCAGCATGGGTGGTTATTGGTATCTGATTCTACCCTGTGTCCTTAATAGTACCCTCTCCATACACTGTTGCATTAAAAGGCTCTTAAAATGTACCATAGCTGCAGGGTATCTTTCTAGGTTTTTGTGTTCAAAACATGCTTCATTGCACCCATTAGGATGGGTAGTATTGAAAAAAACAAAAACAGAAAAGAAGTGTTGGCAAAGATATGGAGAAATTAGAACGCCTATGCATTGTTGGTGAAAATGTAAAATGGTACCGCTGTTATGAAAGACAGTGTGGTGGTTCCTCTAAAAATTAAAATTATCATATAATCAAGCAATTCCATTTGTGTGTACATATCCAAAAGAACTGAGCCCTAACTGGTTTGGCTCAGTAGATAGAGAGGACTGAAGGGTCCTGGGTTCAATTCCAGTCAAGGGCACATGCCCGGGTTGTGGGCTTGATCCCCACTTAGGGGGTGTGCAGGAAGCAGCTGATCAATTATTCTCTCTCATCATTGATGTTCCTATCTCCCTCTCCCTCTCCCTTCCTCTCTGAAATCAATAAAAATATATTTTAAAAAATAAATAAAATAAAAATGTATTTTTAAAAAACCACTTCCTCCATTGTTATCATAGCTTTCTGTTTTAAACAACTTCAAAATTAAATCACATACCTGTCTGCCTCAAGTCTTCAGGTAGAATGTTCCTCTCACTTCCCTCTAAAAAGAACATTCAAGCATTACTCTCAAATGTGAAGTAATATCATCAGTGGTAATAACCACTTTTGATAATAATCTCAAGTTCAACATTATAACTTTTTTCTTCACACCTTTACAGCAAAAAAAATAGTCTTAAGCCCATCCAGAGGGAAGTGTGTTTTGCACTAAGAAATTTCTTAGAGATCCAAAATTGTAAAATGTTTCCTGGTGAGCTTCATTCAATCCTTTAATGAATGCTCTGAGAGCACAAGCGGTCAATTTCTTGGCTTTGTGGGTGGAACATGGGACAGTGTAGTAGTAAGCAAATACCATTATTGATTGGTGAACTCCGGATATCTCAGCAGATATAAGCTGAGCACTTACCTGAAATATAAAGTTTTATGTATTTCATCTCAGAGAAACACCACCTAAGAATAAAACAAAAAACTCCTTGTCAGTCCAGGTCCTGCTGATATAATAATACCTACCATTTATCAAAATTTACTGTGTACTAGACACTTTACTATGTGCTTTACACATTTAAATTGTTTAATTTTCACTAACACCAGGGCCTAGAAAGAGGGCACTTTTCTTCTCCTCCTCCTCCTCCTCCTCCCCCTCCCCCTTCCCCTTTTTCTTCTTCTTTTACAAATAAATACCCTGAGGCTTAAGATTAAGTGATTTACTCACGATCATACAATCAGAACGTGATAGTTACAGTGGTAGATTTGAATCCCTGCTTGCCTGACTGCTCTTGACTACTATACTATATCATCTCTTTATAGACTTGGCCACAGATGAAGAGATGGTTGTGAAGCAGGTTTTTAGGGAAGTAACTGAGAACTATGGTCAAATAAGGAGTAGAATTTAAAGTCTTAAATACCCAGATGCTTCTCTTTGATAGATCAGGCACTGAGCTCAGGGGGGAATCCATTAATCTGTCCCAACACTTCAGCATCCCTTATTTATGTTTGACCCACAAACTCTTAGAGCAATCTTTCCCAAAAGTGTGGTCCATAGACCAACGGTTTCAAAGAGACATGGAAAACATAGACACCTGTCTCCTTCCCTGGATGTATGGGATCAGACTCTCTGGGGAGGGTGGCAGCAAGAATTTTAGACTACTCATCATCTTCAGGCAAAAGAGTTAGGGTAATCAGAAGGAAGTAAATGGAAAGCTAACCTCCATAATAATCAGTCTGACAATGGACCAAATTGGTGTTAAGAAAAACATAGAACATAGCTCTCGTGAGAAAGCAAAAGATCATAACATTGTTTGGACCTGTAAACTATTTGGAAAATTGTCTATTACAATGGTTTTCTAACAGTGCTCCATGAAGCATGAATTCTAAAATGGGACACAAGAAAAAGGGATTGGCGGTTGGAACTTAATGTCCTAAGACAGCAACTGCAGAAGCTTCACTGGTATGTATGTTGTAGCCTGGATTTTTGTGTAAGATTTTATCTAACTGCATGGTTTTGCTGATTTAAAAAATGCAAAACCTTGGCTGCACACAGGGAATTAAAAAAAAAAAATCTCAAGGCCCAGAATTTCCCCCAGACCAATTAAATTAAATATATGGGAGTGGCTTCCAGGCATCAGTATTTTTCGGTACCATGTGATTCCAACGTGTTGCCAAGGTTGGGAACCAATCTGATCTCTGCTTCCTCATTTGAGATCAAAGGAGACTAAGATCCAAAGAATTTAAAGGAAATCAGGACTAGGATAAGGATCACCTGACTTCTAGCTCACTGTGCTGAGTTTTCTCTCCACAATTCAGAATGAACCAATTATTCCTCTAAGGTAGAGAGCATCTGAATCAAAACTGTTATGTAATTTCACCTTTACAGAGCTCTCTAGACTTTTAAAGAGTACTTCATATATATTCTATCTTTAAATTCCTATAAAGACACTGGGAAGGAGACAGTGCAAAACTTATTAGATCTGTTTTAGAGATGAGGAAATCAGAGGTCAATTAACTCGAAGTGGCTTAGAGGTAGAGCCACAATTAAAATCTTTATCTAACTTCTGAATTAAACTTGGCAAGTGTTTACTGAGTGCAGAGTATGTATTGTTGTGACATGGTCAAAGATGCAAAAATAAATAAAACATCATCCATGCCCTCAATTCGTGTACAAACTTCGTGGAAAGACAGAGACAATTAGAATACTGTATTGCCGAAACCGGTTTGGCTCAGTGGATAGAGCGTCGGCCTTCGGACTGAAGGGTCCCGGGTTCGATTCCCGTCAAGGGCATGTACATTGGTTGCGGGCACATCCCCGGTGGGGGGTGTGCAGGAGGCAGCTGGTCGATGTTTCTCTCTCATCGATGTTTCTAGCTCTCTATCCCTCTCCCTTCCTCTCTGTAAGAAATCAATAAAAAATATATATATAAAAAAATAGAATACTGTATTACCTGGCTTATCCCTTGGACTAGCAAAAGCTGAAAACTTCCCTCAATTGGCCTTGATGACCAAGATCAATTCTTTCCAAATTCAGTCTGTAGCTTCTAGTTTCTTCATGACTATGGCTACTGAACCTAAGAGATTTGTATATAATCACTGCATCTCTAAGCAAGGCCATGTAGTTGAAAAATTCTTGATGGTGGTAGAGAAGAGAGAATGATGTAATTTCAGTGAGGTTCATTTCATACTCTCCAAAGCCAAGGATATGACTCAGCATAAGACTGGGAGATTCCAAAACAAAGAACTGGATGGGTAAGAAAGGGTGTTTACAGAAATAATTATTTCCTTTTCACAGTTTAGAATGTATATTATTGAAGATGACTATTGTACACCAAAAGGGAAAATAATATGCAGGAAATAATATTTGTATCTATAATTCAGAATGGTGAAGGTCACAGATGGATAAGAATGTTCCAAGACAACTTTTTCATGAATAATTAATTCATCAGACATTGCAAAATGTTGCATCCAGATTTTATTATATAAAAGTTAAAGACAGAACTAGGAACCCCGGTTTTATTTATAGACTGAAAAAATTGGCCAAGAAGTCTAGCACAGCTGTTTTCAAACTTTAGAATGCGTCAGAATCACCTGACAGGCTGGGTTCCAACCCCAGAGTTTCTCATTCTTGTGGTGGGGTTCAACGGTTTACATTTCTTACAAATTCAGGTGATGCTGATGCTGTTGGTTCTAGTCTCATACTTTGAGAACTGCTGCTTTATCCACAAGATACACACACATTTGTTGACAACTTAGCTAACTCTATTATTGACCTTGTAATGATACCCCACCAACCTAATGGCCAATTAAGACTAAGTAAGAAAAAAGGTATGACTAGTAAACTAAGGAGATAATTTATTTAAGAGTACAAATGAATGAATTTGTGAAATATGTGTTGGGCAGAGGCAACCAAGTGAGGTAAAACTAACAAGTAGGAAATACCATTGCCCTTCAAAAGCCTTTACCTATTTTGAGGCAGACATGAATTTTATTTCTTATACTCAAGATAACACCCATTGAACCTCTTCAATATTATCCAGGGTTCCATCCTCATTCTTTTTTCTTTTTGTTTCCTCACTGGTCATTTTTTCTGAGTTTTGTTAATTACCCCCATGATTTCAATTAATATATATATACATATATATATATAAAATCAATGGTGGCCCCAGGTTAAGAGCTCCCTATCTGCATGCTAATGATTCAAAAATCCATACCTTGAGCCTAACATTTTATCCTGGGTTTCAATACTACATATCCAAATGTCTACTTAACATCTATATTTGGATGTCACATAAATGCCTCAAAATCTACACGTACTGATGAGTGACTACTTAATGGGGCTAGGATGACGAAAGCATTCTGGAACTAGGTAGTGATGGTTGCACAAGACTGTGAATATACTTAATGTCACTGAACTGTACACTTTAAAATGGTAAAATGGCAAAGTTTACTTAATGTGTATTTTACCACAATAAAAAAAAATTACATTTACAAAACTGAAATCACCATCTCTTTTCCCACCTGTCATATACCCAAAATCTGTGCTTTTATATTTCTGGTCTTTAATATCAGTTACTAGTCCTACGATTTACCTATGTGCCCAAGCCAGAAATCTGAGAGTTATCTTTGACAATGCTCTTTCACTCTCCCACTTGTAATGAATCATGAAATTCTGTACATTCTCCTTCATTAATAGAGTTAACTTGGAATAGTCATCTACTTCCCTCTATCCCTAAAGTTTCTCCCTAAGTTCAGGCTACCATCTTTAGCCTTGTCTCATTTTGCACCTTTTCACCCTCCATTGCAACACCACTTCAAATAACTTTATTACCTAGACAGAGTGATCTCTCTAAAATACTGTCTTTTTGTTACTCTTTTTGCTTAAAAATCTACCACTGCCTTCAGGAGAAAAAAAATCTAAATTCCACTTCATAATCTGGCTTTTCCTTACTTTACTAGTCTTTCATTTTTCCAGTTTTTTTTTTAATTTCAAGAAAAACTATTTTAAATATAATGTTACATGCAATAAACCTTAATATTTCAAGAATAAAAGGATTTTAAGTATAATAATACTGCCAAAACTATACTTAGTATTATATCACAAGTTATAGGAAATATTAAAAATCTGCAAATAACAGAATTACTTCTATTATATTCTAGTATATCCACCCCCCCCGCCGCCCCGATCTATTTTTGTTCATCAGTTTATGTTGTTCATTATATTCCACAAATGAGTGAGATCATATAACATTTATCTTTCTCTGACTGGGTTATTTTGCTTAGCATGATGCTTTTAAAGTCTATTTTGTCGAATAAGAGTATTGCTACTCCAGCTTTTTTTTTTTTCCTTTTCCATTTGCATGGAAAATTTTTTCTATCCTTTCACTTTCCATCCTGTGTGTGTCTTTTGTTTTGAGGTGGGCCTCTTGTAGATATCATATAGTTGGGTCATGCTTTGTATCCATTCAGCTACCCTACACCTTTTGATTGGAGCATTTAATCCATTTACATTTAGGGTTATTATTGAGAGGTACTTATTTATAGCCATTTTAATTCTGTATGGCTAGGTTTCTCTCTCTGTTTCTTCTTCTCAGCAGTCCCTTACAGCAATCCCTTAGCATTTCTTGTAATGCTGACTGGGTGGTGGTGAACTCTTTTAGCCTTTGTGTGTGTGTGTGTGTGTGTGTGTGTGTGTGTGTGTGTGTTGGCATCTCTTTACTTGACTGTCTATTTTGAATGATAGCCTTGCTGAATATAATAATCTTGGTCTCAGATCCTTGCTTTCCATTACCTGGAGTGCTTCATGCCATTCCCTTCTGGCCTGTAGAGTTTCTGATGAGAAATCAGGTGTCAGCCTTATGGGAACTCCTTTGTAGGTAAGTTTTCTTTTCTCTTGCTGCCTTTAAGATTCTCTGTCTTTAATTTTTGGCATTTTAATTATGATGTGTCTGGGTGTGGGTCTGTTTGGGTTCTTCTTGTTTGGGGTTCTCTGTGCCTCCTGAACTTGTGCGACTTTTTCCTTTACCAGGTTAGGGAAGTTTTCTACCATTATTTCTTCAAACACCTTCTCTATTCCTTTCTCCCTTTCTGCCTCTTCTGACACACCTACTATTCTAATATTGTTACATTTCATATTGTCCCACAACTCCCTTAAGCTGTCCTCCTGTTTTTTTTCGTTCTCTAACTGAATGATATTTTCAACTCTTGTCTTCTAATTCATTGATTTGATCCTTAGCTTCCCCTAGTCTGCTGAGTATTCCTTCCAATGTGTTCTTTATTTGTGTTATGTCATTCTTTATCTCAGACTATTCTTTTTTCCTAGTTACTATATCTTTTTTCATACTGTTGAGCATTTTTAACATCATTACTATGAACTCTGTTTCAGATAAATTTCTTATCTCTGCTTCATTTATCTCTTCTTCTGGAGAATTCGCTGGTTCTTTCGTTTGGGGGTTGTTTCCTCATTTTGGTTGTCTGTTTGGGTTTGTGACTATGTTTTAGGTAGATCCTCTATACCTCTCAATCTCTAGTGCAGGACAGTGTTAAAGGCTGTTTCTGACTAATTGGATCAGGCAAAGACTCAAAGCCTCCAGAGACTGCCTCTGTTTATAGACTAATAGAATTCCGACTTGAATGGCCCCCAGGCAATCTTCCTCAGGTGTGGTGAGAATTTTTTTTCAATAGGGTGGGGCAGTTGCTTCTGCCTGGAGGCTAATTGTTACTTTTAATCTCTTAAGTGGCCTCAGGACAAGGTGTTTTCCAATAGGGTGTGTCCACTGTCTTCTCCACAGGCAAGGCAGATGTCTATGTGGGAAAGATGTCCTCCACTGTGTAAGGCAGGGATGGGCAACCTTTTGAGCTTGGTATGTCAAACTTCACAAATAAACTGAGCATAACTCGGGTAGTGTGTCATTTTGAGGAAAAACCATTATTTCGCAAATGTTTCATCCTCAGGAGCAGCAAATGTTTCATCCTCGGCATGCAGCCGCCTCAGCGGCCGCGTGTCATCAGAAATGGCTACGTGTGTCAGTGCTGACACGCGTGTCATAGGTTCGCCATCACTGGTATAAGGGAATAACTCATCCCAGGAAACTTGGGGTGTCTGCCTTCTGAGCTCTATCCCCCGAGTCCCCAGTCCTGAGTTCTGCTCTCACAGCTCTAGTCCACTTCACCCTTCCTCTGCCAGAGTACAAGATCGGTCGCTCCACAGGGAATTTTTGTGCATTGGCCCTTTAAAAGGGTGCCCGAACTTTCAGCTGCCACTCCCTGGCAGACAGCACCCCACTGCTTTTCACAGCTAGATGTTATGTGAGTACCTCCTCAGTTTGGTGCTCTCTGCTGGGGAGCCCAGCTTCGGGATTAGATCCCAGAGTTCTCAGTGGCACCCTCTTCCCCCCACCCCCGGCTCAGATATCTCTCCGGGACTTCAGCTGCCATCTGTGGGTGCTTGGCCAGCCCTTTGGCGCCTCCGTCCCCCTACCAGTCTCTATGTGGTCTCCACCTTTGGTCCTTGGGTATCAGGGTTCTGTCCTGTGAGTTTTCCATTGATTAGTCAGGAAGCCATTCCGTATTTCAGTTTTAATTCCAGCTACATCCTGGTAGCATGTCCGTGCCTACTTTACTAGTCTTATTGCTTACCATCCTCCTGCTCAAAGCCAACTGTCCAGTAAATATAAACTACCTGTAATTCCCAGCATACCACCAACTATTTATTTATTTATTCCAAGTGCACATACTACTCCAAATGCTAGAACTCCATTTTCCTCTGTTTAGACCTGGTTAAGTGCTATTGGGTAATATTAAGCTTACATTGTCTTCTTCGGATGCCTTTTAAGAATGAGTCAGGTGTCCTTACTATGAGCTCCCATGATACAATCTATGTTCACTCCTATCTTAACATTTACATCTGAAATGGAAATTGTCTCCTTCATAAGATCACATTGTCTTCAAGGGTAGGGACTATATATCAATGCATCTCCAGTGCCTAAAACAGTGCCTAACATGTGGTATGTTCTAAATAAATATTTTTGAATAAACAAACAAGTGATAACCTAGTGAATGATAGGAACCCGGATGTCAGAAGTCACACTATCCTGAAGAACTTTCCAATGACTTCCTACCTTACTTCTGTTAAAAGACAGTCATTACAATGGGCCAGAGGGACCTACATGTTGTGACTTTACCTCCTACTATTCTAACTTCATTAACTCAGTTCCAGCTACACTTTGAGACCTTGACTGGAAAATGTATTTCAGCCAAGGAGTCATTTAGACATGTTCAAAAAGGAAGAAAGGGACTAAAATATATTGAGCCTCTAATATGTATCAGGCCCTGTGCTGGGCACCTTCATATCTCATATCAGAATCCTCACAATCACCTTGGGACAAAGGCTTTACTATCCTCACTTCACAGCTGAGGAGACTAAGTCTTAGAGAGGGAAAAGTGCAATGGTGGTGACTTTTCCTTCCCTTGACTTCGTGTTTGCTGTCTCCTCCTGCTTAACTCCCTTTGTGCTGTTCTGGGAAGCTGACCTCTATGAACTGTAACACCCAGACTACCTTGCCCCTGGGCTTCTGTTGGGTTTTACCAATGGGAAGTACCAGCTGAAGACTGGAGGACAGGAAGAAAGGTTAGGGCATTTGTTTTTCTGTTTCATCTCTGCTTTGTTAAATTCTTACAGTGACTGCTTAGCACTTACGCCCTTAGCTCTTGCGAGGCTGTAGGTAACAACACTCTCTACTCTTTCCCTTCAGGCTGAGGAGTACTACTGATTTGCCACTGTTGTGTTCCACCATTCCATTCTAGTTATTTTAATAACTATACCTCTGTATTGCTCGTCTCACATTCAGTTCTTATAAGTATATCTCTAGTGACACATGATCTCGCTCATCTAGGGGAAATGATGAACAACATAGACTGATGAACAAGAACAGAACCAGAAACAAGGAGGCATCGATCGGACTATCGGGCCTCAGAGGGAGGATAGGGGAGGGGGGGGAAGGGGGGAGAGATCAACCAAAGGACTTGTGTGCATGCATATGATCCTAACCAATGGTTAAGTTCAACAGGGGGTTGGTTGCATCCGTGGGGAGGGGTGTGGGATGGGAATGGGGGGATGAGGACAAATATATGACACCTTAATCAATAAAGAAATAAAAAAAATAAAAAAAAATAACTATACCTCTGTAGATAGTCCTTTGGTTAAACTCTCTTCAGTTAAACATATTTGAATGCAATCCTTTTTCTGCAAGGATTCTGCCTTATACACTAGGACAACAATGAATGGCATGTCCTTCTCCTTTGCACTTCAAATAATTCAATTTCCAGTATCTACAATAGAATCTCCTTCCTTTCCTCTAATCCCGTGGTCGGCAAACTGCGGCTCATGAGCCACATGCAGTTCTTTGGCCCCTTGAGTGTGGCTCTTCCACAAAATACCACAACCTGGGCGAGTCTATTTTGAAAAAGTGGCGTTAGACGAAGTTTAAGTTTAAAAAATGTGGCTCTCAAAAGAAATTTCAATCATTGTACTGTTGATATTTGGCTCTGTTGACTAGTGAGTTTGCCAACCACTGCTCTAATCCAAAGCTTCCCATCCATCTGGGTCTACCTGGTCTCCCAGGAAATCTTTTTATATGCTCCATTACCTACAGAGAAATCCTGTTGTAACCACTATTGTGCTGAAGCTAGTGTGACATTAGCACTCTGTTGTCCTTGAAGTTCTATGACTGTTCAGTTTTGTTAGTCTGATCATCCCAGCAGTACAATAACTCCTTATGGGTAAGGAACTTTAGCAATTAGAATCTCTAAAGAAATACATTTTATCTGGAATGAACCTTAGAGTTTACCTTGCATAACCTCTTTATTTTACAGATGGGGGAAGTTCAGTCTCACACAGGGAAAGAGTCTCTCACAGCTATAGTAGTGGCAGACTTAAATCCATAATCTAGATTCTTCCTACTACTTTACCATGCTATTATACTGCACTGGGTACTTAGTAGACTCTCAATATGCTGATGACTCACTCCTAAATTTATACAGGGTTTTTTGTTTTGTTCAATGCTAGGCTCCATGCCTAGATGAGCACCTGGAACACAGGATGTACTCAGCAAAATATTCGTTGATTTTGAACCTGGAAGCAGCAAGACAAATACCTTGAAAGTTCATCAGCACCCAGAATGTCATTAATAATAATAATAATGCCTTATACACTTACAGAAAACGTAGTTTTCAAAGTGCTTTCACATTTAATGAGCCCATTTGATCCCTCTGAGGTAAACATGGCAGGAATTATTGCTCTATTTAATAGATGCACAAAACAGCCTCTGAGAAATTAAAGATCAAGGATCCCTGACGGTTATGTAGCAGAGCTGAGATCAGTATTCACGGTATTATGCCATCTCCATTATTCCATGTTGTTTCTTCAGCTTTACCATTCTGCTTCTGGGTATGGCAGATTCATTCAGGGTGGGTCATACACTTATGCTCAAAGAAACGATTTTTGCTTCTTTAAAAATCCACTGTGCAAGGTCCTGTTCTACTTCTGATTAGAGACAACCTGCAGAACACTCCCACTCTTGACATTATGAGACCTGTTATTTCCCTCAGAGAAGAGGGTTACCATCTGTGTGTTTTGGCACAGAGACAGCACCATTGAGACATCACTTTCAGAATAGACCAGAGCCAGGCCCCTTTTATAACCAAGTATTCAAAAAGAAACAATACCTTGCGCTGATCTCATCAGAGAGGAGTTAACACAGTGGATTTCTTCAAGATCAAATGCACCAGGGAACAACCTACAGATATTTTGGTTGAATTCTCTTATTTAAAAACAAACGACTTTAGTTCAGATTTCACCTTGGGTTTTAGCTACTAGGATGGTCTCTGGTCCTAATCAGAGCATTACAGAAACCAAAAGACAACCTAAACACAAATCCAACCTCTTTGTATGTCAGTTCCCATCAAGAGCTCAAAGTATCGATTCAGAAATTAAGTCCTACATCAGGGATCACAAACGCAAATGCCTACAGCAGTGATGGGCAACCTTTTGAGCTTGGTGTGTCAAACTTCGCCAAAAAACTGAGCATAACTCGGGTAGTGTGTCACTTTGAGGAAAAAACATTATTTTGCAAATGTTTCATCTTCAGGAGCAGCAAATGTTTCATCCTAGGCATGCAGCCGCCTCAGAATTGAACATGGGACCTTTCAGTGCTGACTGACACGCGTGTCATAGGTTCGCCATCACTGGCCTACAGTAACAGGCAAATAAATTGTAAAACTTAGTACAAATCAGAAAATAAGGAGTAATGTTGCCTAATGAACTGCACTAAACTAATTTACCAGTTGCTTCTCAGCTCCAACCACCTGTCACTTTGTGAGAAGGTGAGCTAAGAGTTAACAGATCCTTCAACTTTTCAGAAAGCTAAAAACCTGCATTTTAAAACGTGTTATCTGTTTTTAAAAAGTTAGCTACTGAGTCAAATCTGCAAGCCTATTAACCACGAGTAGCCAGAGTTTGACTTTTCCTATAAAGTAGGTCCCCTGCCCTATGAGAAAGAAATTACAACAAATGTGCCACTTTCAAGTCAAATATGGTATAAGATTAATGCCTTCTCAGAGAATTTGGATAGTGCTGGAGAAGTAGATTAAACTCCCCGAGTTAATAATGTGCCTCTTAGCTGGGGACCGGCTCTGTGAGGTAACTGGGTAAATGGGTGCCCTGTGGGAGGTATATGTGGGATAAAGGTCCCCTTTGCTAGGTATCTGGGCAGATACATTTCCCCTAGTGTCTGGAAAACACAAAGATTCCAGTATAGGGAAGGGAAGTAACCTCGAGGAGTACTGGGAGAACAATTTACAATGAAGTCCGGGGATGGACCTGGACCGGTACAGGAAAGTACACAGGGGGGTTCGGAGGTCAGGTAGTACAGGGATAGAGTCTTCAATGTTGGAAAGGAGAAGGCTATAACCTCTTCTCCAGAGCCACCTTCGGGCTCCTCTTGCTCACCGTCGCCACGCAGACGTCCATTCCAGCGACGCCCATCTTAACGCACCTTCCCGCGCAGGCGCGCTGTGGAGCCCCAAGGTTCCGCCTCCGGCCACGCCCCCTCCCCCCACAAGCCCGCCTCCGGCCACGCCCCCTCTCTCACGGGCTTTCCGAAGGAGTCCTGCAGGCCTGGCTTTGAAGTACCTGGGCATCCTCTCTGTCCTGGCAGATGGGGAAGGGAGATGAAAAACTCAGACCCTGCCTTGGGATAGATTCAGGCTGATGGGGAGCAGGCAGACCGAGTAAATTATAACAATGTAGAGTACTGTGGGGAGGGTGTCCAGGATTGACTGGGTCCTAAAGGAAGTCAGGATGTCAGAACCCAGAAGGCAGTGGAAAAGGCTGCGGATAGTCCAGTAAGGGGATAGGAGTGCAGTGTGTGTATGGCGGGGGCTGAGCGGCGGGGTAGGCGGGGAGAGCATGGGGAAGCCTCCCCGCCTTCCCCACTGCAAAGGAAGTGCTTTAGAATAGCCGCAGGACGGTGAGGGATGCCTGCCCTTGTCCTGAAGGGTCTTGGAATTTCAGCCTAAAGACTATGATAGGTAACTACTGAATAGCTTTAACAGGAAAGAGACCAAAGTGTGTGAAGAGGACAGGGGCAGAATGGAGGCAGATGATCAGCAGTAATCCAGATAAGAACTACAAGCCACTACTCCACTTGTGGTATTATGTGTGTGTGTGTGGTTTTTTATTTTCCTTTTTAAATATATTTTTATTGATTTCAGAGAGGAAGGGAGAGGGAGATAGAAACATCAATGAGAGAGAATCATTGATCGGCTGTCTCCTGCATGCCCCCTACTGGGGACTGAGCCCACAACCTGAGCATGTACCCTGACCAGGAATTGAACTGTGACCTCCTGGTTCATAGGTCGATGTTCAACCACTGAGCCATGCCAGCTGGGCCACTTGTGGTATTGTAACTGAGGTGAGACAATGAATTCAAAAGGTAAGTTTGAGATGTTTCATCTTGAAGGGTGTTTGCTGGTTTCTTTCTGAAAGAGCTGCATTTAATACCAGTCTTTGCAGGTGACACTCATCATGATGACCGCTATTCAAATTGATCATCATTGGGCCTGGTGGCGACGAATAATACAGAAAGGATATTCAAGTAAAATCTGCAGACATCTTGTGATTATTTCTAGTATTACGTTTCTCATCGTTCATAACCTGATGGCCATTTATGACAGATACTAGGAGTCACAAGATGTCACCACAATCCAACTAGAATTACCAGGGTGTCTCATTAACAAGGATCAAACTGATGCCTCACAAAGGAGAAACGGACAGACACCAAGTCAGGTTGATCTTAAATTAAACCTGGACACCTTTGGGCTTTTGGGCCTTTGGGCCTTTTTAAAGTCTCTTGAGCATTTTTAAATAGAAGTAAATTTGGGCTTCACAAAACAAAACAAAACAAAACAAAAACCCAAAAGGTAAGCTTGAGGCAAAAATGATAGGCAACTGGTTTGGGAAAGGAAGAAGTTTAAAAATGACTGGGCAACTGAATTGTAAGGATTTATTTAGCAAGCAAATGGAAATAAAAAACTGGGAGGCTCTAGTTAGCTCCCTTCTCAGAGAATTTGGGTAGTGCTGGAAAAGTAGACATAACTCCCTGAGTTAATGTGCCTTAGCTGGGGGCCTGCTCTATGCGGTAAATGGATAAATGGGTGCCCTTTGGGTGCCACCCTGTTAAGTGGTGACAGGGCAAGTTGAGAGTAGGTGAACACTTTCTCTGATTCCCATGCCAGGAGGCCTCACTTTTACCTTGTTTCTTCCCTGTTGGGAGTAGACTTTATCCTTGAATTTCCCTGCATGAAAGGCCACTGTGCACTCCTAGGCCTACACCTCTGTCCTGCACAGGCAGCCTCAACCCTCCCCAACCTCAGGAGACACGTCTCTCCCCAGGAGGCCCCTGCCTTGTTCTTATGGCCCAGGCTGTGTCTGTCCTAGAAGAAAAGCCTTGTGGTCCTAGAACAGGAAAGATAGAGCATGGGTTAGTTTTCACACATGCCATCTCCTATTTTCTGGAACTTTTGCAGGAAGCTCATGCCCTGGGTCTCATGCTTTTGTTAACTGGACTGTGTGGTCTCAGGTTAAGGCCAAGATGCTAGCACATTGGCTGCGTTACTGCTTGGTGCTTATCCCCCACTTGCAGGGGCAGGGGTGAGTGAGAGGTAGGTTTGGGGAGGGGGTGGGAAGAGCAGCAAAGTCCACTGGTCCAACATATGCCATTATATAGGACAGTCATTTCTACAACTTTCCACATTTTAGCAGAATTACAAGACCCCAAAGGCTGCTATAAGATAATTTATTACAGACTAGCCAATAATCTCCTGTAACAATGGCACATACAATAATTAACAACAGCAAATATGCTTAGTTTCTTGTTAAATGTAATGACCAGTACAGCTGTGGACAATGCAGAGTCCTCAGAAAGTCCAGGAAGGAAGTCCAGGAAGCTGCTACCAAGGATATTAAAGGACCGTGTCATTTCTCTGAGCAAAGGCCTGGAAATTCCACATGACCCCTTGCAAGAGTTTGTCTCTAACCTCCCAGGGAATGTTGAGGCCCTCCTCCACCCAGCCTGTATAGAGGGATCATAGGCCAAGTTTCTTCCAGAGGGCTGAACACCTATAAGGGGGACACAGCTGACCTAATGAAAGGAGTGAAGTCAAAGGCTAGATTCTTTCTACAAGTGGGGGGACAACCAGAAGGCAGTGGCCGTAAGTGAGGAGAACTCCTTCTAGACTAATTTCCCAAAATTTTTGGCTTTGTTCGGGGCCCACCCAAGAAGGGAATATAGTCCCCTCTCCTGGATCCTTCAACCAGTCCTCAGATGCATACACACAAAAACAGCCTCTCATGTCCTGAAGCATCACTTCCCTTCCTACAGGAGTGAGGTAGAGGGACTCCTGGGAAAGTAGCCTCTGGTACTTGGGTTCCAAGGAATATTCTGCTCAAGGCTCTGAAGCACCATATGAACCTGCTTCTGCTCACGACAGATATAAACTGGGTAAGGGATTAACAGAGCTCATTTCTAGAGGTATCTTGTTCAGTTTCAAAGCCTTTTTCTCACTGGACGCACACAAAACCAGTGGATTCTGCTCAATGGACAGTGTGAATTCTATTCTGTGTGCTCTAGCCCTGGCTATATTTCAATCTAGACTACAGGGCTCAGTGATACCTATAGGCTCAACTGACTACTTAGCTGGCCAGGCACAAGCTCCTGGCCCTCTCAACTTGTTCTTCTAATGATTGGTACATAGGGGTCCAACTGGATAAGGTGCAGTATGGAGAGGGGTAGACATGGGGTATCGAGTGGAGGTGTGTCTACCAAGAATGGGTGACACTCTCAGAAATGTCTGTCCCTCTCTCTTTATGGAAAAATCTCCCTATGCAGTAACCCCCTAGCACCACAGACCTACTGGTCAGGGATTCATGACCCTTTCTGTGAAAAGCCAAACTCCCATCACCCCAAAATTTTCCTTAAATGTGTTTAACTGAAGAAGTCAGCCTCTTCACTAGGAGGACCTAAGCTGGCTACATAGTAACTCCCACGGCCCTGATTTGTGGAACTGGTGCCATCTGGTTGGCACAGGAGCTCAGGTGCTCAGCTCCCCTCCTCCATGGAACGAGACTCCGATTTGAGCTTCACAAACTCTCGAGCCACTTCGTCATTGCTCCTCTGAGACAGAATCCGGAGGATGGTCATGCCTGTCTCATCCATGTGGATCTTCCGGCCCAAGGGGCACCAGCAGGCACAGCTGCCCTTGGCTGCCACATCCCTCAGAGGCATCACAGCCAGCCCTAGAACACGATCCTCTCGGGCAAAGCAGTAATCCTTCACACATATTTGCAATTCATAGGCTTCTGGCCCCTCTTCATTTCCCAGGAGGCTGTGATCACAGGGTAAGGTAGGAGGCCAGAAATGAGGGGATCTTCAACTGAATTCATCCCAGCTGCCATTCAGCCCATCCCTCCTCTCCCCTCTCAAGTCTCACCTCCCAGTTCACCCCCATCCCACAGTCCTGCCAATTCCCATCCCATAACTTACAAGTGAAATGTCTCATTGTACTTGGGGGCCCAGTTGTTGCTTTTTGACTTGGTTGTGAACTTCCTCTTCTTATCGCTTTGATGTGGGCCAACCATGGTCACTTCCACAAAGGGTCGGAACATCCCCGCTGTCTGCCACCTGAGGTCATTAGCAGCCACCACTGTCCAAACAAGGGGAACTTGTGAGGGATTACACCAAGTGTTCCCAGTTCTTGAGCCCCAGGTGGCACTCCCCATAGAAGAGGGCTAAGCTGGAGGGCTGGGCTAAACAGGCTCTGCTTTTGACTGATGAGGCCACTGAGCAAGAAATGGTGTGAGACCCGTAAATCTATGCCACTCACCTTTCACTGTGACCTTGTGCTCTCCAGTTCCAGGATGTGTAAACAAGTCCACCTGAATAGAGACTTCTCCAACAGGATCATCCACCCCAGACCCTGAGGGACAGATGGACACATCATCCTCCACTGCATAAGATTTTAGGCCTACTTGTTCCAGATAAAACAGGAGTTAGGAGGCCACAACCCTATACCCTACAGTGTGAAGCAGTCACCCACAATAGCCATGGGGAAGTAAGCATGGGAGAAGTGAATAAAAGGGGATAAAGAATGAGGTTGTGTATTAAAATACAAGTTAGGCTGACAAGATATTAGGCAAAACGTCTTTTAAAAATGCACCAGGAATCTCTCAGGTTCCTCAAACCTCTCCTATCTCCTAGGCTGCAGATGTTGGAGAAGGAGAGTGCTGCCACCCTGTGTCTTTAAAAACTATGTCCATCCCATGGTCTTACTGGAACAAAAGCAGTAACCTCCCACCTATCCCTGGATTCCTGGAGGTCCCTGCTTGGGAGGCTGCTCTGCTCAGAAAGACATTATCCTACTCACATTTGGACCTCTCCACAAACAGCTTCCCAATCTCAATGTCTGGCCAATTAGCAGGTTCCCCTTAGCAGAGGCCTCACTTTATTTCGAAAAAAAACAAAACAAACAAAAAAAAAACAGCAGTACCTGCACCCAGATAAAACTTCTTTGTCCTAAGGTGGAGGGTAAGGATAATTCTGAGGACAGAACTATTGCTAACCCCATCTCAGACTGTATGAATACAATGCCCATCTCAGACTTGGGATAGAGCTTCTGAACTTTGACACCTAGTTCCTCCACTCCAAAAATAAGCAGCTCATGTTAGTTCATAGGTGACAGTGTTAGGCAATGATAGGGTCATATCTGCATGGTTTATAACATACCCTTTTCCGGCCGAATGTCCTCATTAGCAGTAAACCTAATACCTTTCCCATCATGCACTGAGTGAGGGCAGGAAAGTCAAGAGGTAGTAGCAGCAGTAGGACAGAGAAAGAAGAATCAGTTAGTGGTCTAAGGAGTTAACAGCCATTCAGAGCAGCTCTACACATATTCTGAGGGAGCATAGAGATGGGGCAGGGTGGAGAGAGAAGTAACAAAGCTGGGGTCAGTGCCTGAATACTCCAAATCAGACTTCATGGGTCAAAGATCAATCAAATCATATGAGAGTGAAGGTATCTAAGCCCAGTGGGGCACGAAAAAGAAAGGCTGTAGGCTCTAATTTCCTAGGCTCTTAAGTAATAAAGCAATGGGTAGAAAAATATACATATAAACTCGGATCCTCCCTGCAGTCCTCACTCCTACTCTTACCTCATATCTGTCTATTCCAGCTTCTGCTCATCTTTATAATTAGCTTAAAGCTCAAAGTTGTTGGTGTGTTGTTGTTTTTTTAAAGCCTTTCTGGATTAACTCAGAACCTTCCTAATGTTATGGACTTTTACATGTACTCAGCTCTGTAAAGGTTTTCTCTGTCCCCTTAAGCAAGGCTCATAACTTCTTTTGCTTCCTCTTCCTCCCACCCTAGACTTAAAATAAGAACAGATGTGAAAAATGTAGTACTGCAGGCCTTGTGTATCTTTTCACCTTCCACCAAGTCCAGTCTAACTGCTTAGATTCCTCTTCCCCTTCAGGCCAGCTTTATACTCCAGATCCGTAGCTCAGTAAGGCCCAAGCCTTCCCCATCCCTCCTCCACCAGCTTCACTGCCCCAGGAAGCATGCCCAGGTTTCCCTGGAACCAACAATAATAAATGCACCTGAAGGTCCTTCCTGGGAGGGCCCTTCTCCAAGGTCAGGGTCAGAATTTAGTCATGTTTATGCAGAGGTGTTTTGTTATGGATAGGCCTGACTGGAGGCAGGGAGGGGTTCTGAGGACTGGAAGTCACTGAGAGAAAACCAGCCCCCTGGGTCCTCTGTGCATTAGCATCACCCATGAGGCTGGAGCTCAGCTATGTATGTGATCTGCACCATTTCTTCAACTCTCCTATGGTTTGCCTCTCTTCTTCTTGTCCATGCTGGAGAATCTGGAAAGTCTTTTGCTTTCTATGCCCAGGACAACTTCCAACAAAGGTTCCCAAAGCAATGAGTCCTCATGAATGTCTCAATCACTCATTCGCTAGGCTTCCTCACAGATTTTTCCCTACCAAACAAGGTATACTACTTGAGCTCAATAAACATGCACTGGACAGGCAATGTCTGGGAGGAAAATCTCAGGCACATTTTCCAGGTCCCTGTGATTCTCCTGTCTGGTATTGAGTATGGGGTGGGGGTAAGTATTAGGGTTCTTCAAGAAATCCTGGGGATTGAGTTTGAAGGGGTCTATGAAGAAGTACCTCTTAGAGAGGTCTAAGAGCTAGAGGACCCTAACTCCATAGGGGCAGAGATAGATCAGGAAAGGGAGGCAGTGACCCAAAGCCCTTAGTCTTACCCTGGGCAGTCTGTGAACGCACAAAGGTTTTGATGAGGGTATCTGTAGTCTGTGTGTACAGAGATAGGGCATAGCGGAGGGACTGCAGATCTGAGCTCTTCTCCAGGAAGGTTTTCTTCAGTCCATTGCCTCCTGCATGAAAGTATTGCTGAAAGACAAAAGAGTACGTGCTACTGCCTCATGCCCTCATAGAGAGGCAGTTCCCCAAAACTGTCCTCAGAGAAATGACATCTGAGGTTCAATGAAGATGTCAGAAGAGGATGGTGAGAACAATAAGTCAATCAGTAAACAACAAGATCAGGCGTCACATCTCTCAGGTGAAGAGTATTATTTGGGTCTCTGGTAGGAGTGGGAGGGGATAGCCATGTTACTAGATTTTGGTTTTGAAGGACGGATCTATCTGGACAAGCAAAGATATGAGACAGAAGCATTTCAGGCAGAGAGTAGACAGAAGTGCTCTTTTATCCCCTCTGAATTCTTAGAGAACTTTATACCTATGACCTACCTCTCCCAAGTGCCCTGAATCACAGTTCTCATATACCTGCCTTATAACCATTACAACCACCTTGAGGCTAGGAACCATATTGATTCTTTCCGTATCATTCACAGTACACAGTGTCTGGTGCATGTTGCCTAATTGAATAAAGAAGTGGGTAGTAGAAAAAAAATCCTTTGAAAACCCAAATGACTTTATATGTAAGTGAAAGAGGGGAATATCAGCCAGATCTGGGGTATTAGGATCTGGAAGATTAATTCCCAGTGGAAAATATTCAGGAATGGCAATGAAGAGCTAAGTAAATTGAATGTGTGCAATTCAGAACCCAGGAATAAGTAAGTATTCTAGGTCCATGGTGAGTCACCCTAGACCACACAGGAGGTGCCTTTTTGATTGCTCCCAAGTAGGAATACAGACATAGCAGAGAAAGAAACAGACATAAAAACCACTCTCTCTGATGTGGGTGACAGGAGCCTGAGGGTCACCTAGTCTGGCAGAGTGAAATGCCAGGGCCAAGAGGGTGTGGTAGTAAAACTGTCTGGAGGCAGGGGAGGTCTCCACCTTGATGGTGTCCAGGGCGAGGTCAAGGACAGCACACTGCTTCGGAGTGAGACTCCGTGTTTCCTCTCGCACCATGTGGTCCTGGAACCACAGAGAAAGCAACAGCATCAGGTCAGCTTGGGGCTGTCATGAAAATCTTGCCCTTACCTGCCAACCCACAGCTACATGGCACTCTCCTTTCCCTCCTCTTCAATCTCCAAAACTTAAATTTCCTTCCTTCCTTCCTTCCAGGCAACCTCCTACCCCCACCAGCCTCAGAAGGACTCCATACATCTAGAGCAGCAGTCGCCAACCCTTCGGACCTCATGGACCACCAGTAGTCCACGGACCACCAGTTGGCGACTGTTGATCTAGAGTACCTTGAGTTTGGAAAGATGGCTCAGCTCCTTGGCAGCAGTGAAGATCAGCTGAGTGCCCTGGGCAGAGAAGGAATCAGTCAAAAGCAGAAGACTCCAAACTCGATCAGGAAGCATGGAGCGAGGCAAGGGAGACCGCAGAAGGAAGTTGAAGGGAAGTGTCCTTACCGTGTGGTCAGTGAGTGGGGGCAGAACAATCATCCTTTCCATTGTGTTCAATACCACCCGCCAGAGCTCCTTCAGTACACGCTTCAGGACCGTCTTCTCACACACAGTGGCAAAAAGGGTGAGGCTGCAGGCCCAGGGAACAGGTAAGGCTGGGTGGGTGAGTGAGAACTCCCCTCCCCAAGAGGCTCCTCTGCCTTGCTTGTCAGGGAGGACAGTCCTGAGTACTGTACTCACTTGCCATCCAGGAAGTCCATGAGAGGTCGGAGAACGCTATCTGCATCCTGAGCCACTGAGGCCCTGGCGTTGGGGGATGCATTCCCTGGGCCCCGCACCTGGCCCAGGATGTCGGCCATTTGTTTAATGCACTCATCAATCCGCACCTGGAAACTACACATGTGCCCATAGTGCAACCCTCTCCTTCCCAAACACACTTCTGTCCCTGGAGTAGCACCAACTATTTGATCCTACTCCAGAACACTCATGGTACAGCTCCAATAGGGGGAGCCAACAGGAAGAGAGGGAAGATCCACACACCTGCAGCTGGATGGATGGGTGTGGGGCAGGGGCTTTGAGATTCATCAGGAACCACATCTGGCTCTGAGGACTATGTGTTTTGGGGCCACTGACCTGTTTCCAAACACCATGCTGAGCTCATCCAGAACTGTATTCAGTTTCACCTGCAGCTCCTTCAGACTGTCTGCAGCTTCAGGATCCAACTGTATCCACAGGAGGTGGGCTTGGCTTGGTTCAATTACCCTTGTCTCCCATCCTGGTGTCCCCACTCCTCCCTCCTTGAGCCTTTACCCCAATGCCTACTCAAATCTCTCAGCCCAAGCCAGCCCAGACCCCAAGCTAAACTCCTGGCCTACACCCAGTCAAGAAAGGGTAGAGTTCTGTGGTCAGAAAGCTAAGGAACAAAGGGAAAGTACAGCAACCCCAAACCCTAAGACCTACCTCCTTGCCTCCCATGGCCTCAAACATTTTCTCCAGCTGGACCCTCAGTTGCTGCATGTTGTTCATCAGGATGCAGGGCTTTGGGGACAGATGGAGCTGCTAAGTCTTGGCTTCTTTTAGCACAGGACCCATCAGCCTCGGGTTCCTCCCTTGCTCACACTACTCCAAAAGCCACAGGGAAATTACGACAGGTTTTACATGTGTCTCTCCCTAAGCACTGAGATCTGGAACCAATTCAGACAATTCTCCATGAATGAAGACTAGAAGCAAATGTTTCTGTTTTTAAGCTGGGGGGTGGGCCCCAGGTGTTCATGGTGTTATCCTTTAAAACTCTTAGAATATCTCAACTTTTCTTTTTTTACTATTAAAAAAGAGACTAAGCAAAAGTCTAGCTTAGTAGAGGCTAAAGAACCAAATGGAAGCTCAGATGAACTCCTAGTCAAGTTCTTATTCTGTGGCACAATATCAAGCGAAGCCCTGCTGGGAATCAGAAGTCAGGAGCATCGCCCCACCCTCAGCTCGAAGAATAGCTTCAAAAGGAAGGATTCAAGTGGCTTCCATTCCCTTCTTCAAGGGTCCCAAGGCCGGATCCTCACCATTTTCTCTTTTGTGCAATAAGCTGGGAAGTTCTTTGATAAGATGTCTGCATACTGCATCAGCACCTTCCCGATGGTCTGAGAAAAGAAAAAAGGAAAGGAGAAGGAAACCTTAGCTCTCCCCACAAGGATCTTGTGAACCTTTTGAACACTATGAGAGGTCATACCTCTCATCCTAGAACAAAACAATATAGAGGTAAAGTAGAATCTCACAGAAAGGACAAAGCTCCCTCTCAACCCCAGAACAGCACTGAGACAAACCCATTTGTCCACCGTGGACATGAACAAAGGATAATGGGGTAACCCAGGTTTCACCTCAAGGCCACCACAAGCTCAGGCCTGTGACTAGGCTGTGAGTGGTGGTAGTATGGGGAAGGGGAAGGGTGGGTCATGGTCACCTTAGCAAATCTCCTCATGTAGTGGGCAAGGATGTTGGGGTCTGGGCATTCCAGCTTTCGGATGATCTCAAAGCTCTGGTTGAGCTGTGTGAAGACGTCCACCACAGAGCAGGAAAAGAGTGCGTGCTCTGATGTCTGCTGGAACTAAGGAAGGCCACATACAGGGTCAGCATCTTCAGCTACTACTTTTCTCCAAGTTCATAGGATTCAAAAGGGCTCTTCCCAGTCGGGGTGGCTTAGTGGCCCTCAACCACCCTCCTAATGGACTCTTCAGGGCAGGAGCAGCCCATCTAACTAAAGCCCAGGAACATTTGCTGACAGCCAATTGCTGGCCTCACCCTGTGCAGCCCAAGCCCCTGACTTACCCCATCCTTCTTATCTCGTTCCAGGGCCCCATGTAGGAATTCCAGGGATACATCCTCATTCTCATCCAGCCATTGTAAGACAAACTGCTCAAACCACCTGCATCCAGGAAAGAGAACTGGGGGCTGGAGCTAGTTGTTGGCATATGCCATATGCTTGACAGCTCCCCCAGACTGGGATCTTCTGGAAAGTAGGACATGTTTGACACTTTCCTCTTTCTATAGCAGTGCCCAGAACAGGTCTCAAGACTGGCTTACTGAACCAAATTGAGGATACTGGCCCCACCCCCACGCTAAGCCAGAGGGTCCCTCTTCCCTTCCCTCCATAGTGCCCACTTGATGACTCACGCTGGGTACTCAGGTACCTGCCCCTGGAGGGCAGGTAGATCCCGTACATATTCATTGTGGAGCCACTTCACCTTGAAGTGTAGGTTCATGTAGTCAGCACTCTTACACAGCCGGTCTTTCTCATGCTCTAGTGATAGGGAAGAAAGCTGGGTCAGGTCCTGGCAGTAGAGGCCCTGAGTTTTCTCAAAGGCAGCTGATCCAGTTAGGCAGCTCCTCCCAACCACCTCCTCATAGCCATGTTCCCTCTACCAGTGAGTGCTCTGTTCTCTAAGAGGCTGGCCTAAATCTTTTATAAGAGACTAAGCCAGACTCCCAGATAAGGCCTATAGTCTTCCTGCTCTGGCTTTTGGAAGTGCCAAGTGAGGTACTGGCCTCTGGTAAAGAAGATGAGAAAGGGATATGGGAGCTAATGCTGATTGGTGGGGAGACTACCCAGAACTGGAGAGGAATGTTAGTTTTCTAGGGCTTTTCTAATCCTAGAAGCTTAAATGCAGGCTTAAAAATGTAGAGATGAGCCCTAGCTGGTTTGGCTCACTGGATAGAGTGTCGGCCTGTGGACCAAAAGGTTCTGGGTTTGATTCTGGTCAAGGGCACGTACCTTAGTTGTAGGCTCCTCCCCAGCCCGGAACCTGGTCAGGGCACGTGCAGGAGGCAACCAATCAATGTGTTTCTCTCACACCGATATTTCTCTCTGTCTTTCACTCTCTCTTCCACTCTTTCTAAAAAAATCAATGGAAAAACATCCTCGGGTGAGGAAAAAAAAAAATGCAGAGATGAGCAGCTGTACATGATATTAATGGGTCAATGACAATACACAGAGACAGGGAAAACCAAAGTGGACCCAAGCTGACAGAAACTGCATTGAGCAGCCATAGTGCAACAGAATCTTGATACAAACCGAAGGGCCCAAGAGCAAAGCTGAGATCCTGAAAAATGAACTCTCAAAGAAGTTTGCAAATAAGAATAGTCAGTTTGGAAACCATGGATACACAGCCAGATGAGAGGCCCATCATGTTACAGAAAATGGGATGCTCATTATGGACTTGAAAGGGTCCATAATTTCCAGCTGAATTTCCAAAGCCTTCTGGAAAATCTAGAACAAAGAGCACTCATAGCTTGCCCAGAGTCTGGAGCACTGGCCGTAATCACAGGTTCTCGTCATCTATCCCCTTCATAGAAGAGCTTTCAAAGAAAGCCAGGCCAGGCAGTCCCTAGTGTGAGAAAAGAATTCTATTTATGTATTTAAGGGTCTATGATTCGTTAACATTGTAAAGATAAATTTCATACGACTCTTCTCCAGGAAGTGGGCCACTTGTGAACACCCAGATGGGAGGAGCTGATTCCTGGGCTGGGAAAGTCTTAGGCAGGCACTTGTTCTCAAGCTGAAGGAACGAACCTATAGCCATTTACATTATTTGTTTAGCTGAAGCTTTGTCCACCCAAGACCTCCTGAGGCCTATTACTCACTATGTATGGAATCCCTCTATTTCTCACTGTACCATTCACCCTGAACTTGCAGTTGCTGGGAGAGGAAAGAGAAAGCAAACCAGGTGCTTGGACAAGGGGCCTGCAGCCCACTGCCTTGGGCACACCCTTACCCTCCAGTGCGTATTTCATGTCTTGGGCAAAAAGTTGCCACATCACTTCTGCGCTGACTTTTCCCACATTCAGCTCCTGAGGAAACCTGGATGATGGAAGAACCCTCAGTCAGAAAACAAGGCAAGAACCATTTGATTTGATTGATTCCAAGGCTAATGTGCCCAGTTCTTAGAGGTCATTGAAGAGACAAGAAGCCTAGGAAACATGGGTAGACTCACTCTGTAAAAAGGGGGTTGGGGGTCAGCGCTAGGGCAAGTGGGGGCAGAGAATTCCCTCAGGCAAAGTGGGCCCAGGGAAAGGATGCCCAAAAGGCAGGGAAGTAAGGCCCAAAGGAGAAGGTGGAGGCTAGAAGGTAGGCCCAAGCTAAATAAGCTGGAGGAGGAAGGGTAAAGAGGTGGGCTATAAGGTGGCCCTCTTTATTCACAGCAGACAGAGACATACACACATGGTCTCTGGATCCCCTGGGACTCCCATTCCCAGAGGACTCTCACTCCAGGGAGGGTGGTGCAGTCTGGGCAGGGCCCCCCATTATGTTTCCACACCTGTCTCCAGAAACAGCTACCCAGACAGATACAAGGGACAGAGGGACAGACGGACGGACAGGAGGAAGAGGTGGCACTGCAAACATACAGAGATAGGAAAGAAAGAGGTTGTTAGACAGATGGACAAACCAACCACCAACCAGACAGGGCCAAGTGGGATGATACTCACTGGTTCAGAACAAGTGTGTAAGAATTCTTGTCTTCCTCTATGATTGACACAATGAGTGTGATAAGTTTGGGCCAGAAATCCAGATTCCGAATGCTGGGTCCTTGTTCCTCGGCAGGTAGTTCCTGCTTCTTGTTCCAGAAGAGATAGTTACAGAGTCAGAGTAGAATGTGAAGAGTGTCTCTAATCTTCCTCTTTCTTTCTGCTCTCCAAGCTCCTTCCTCTAGAATCAAGTGCCCTTCCTAGAGTCTGTCTTCCACAGAACTACCCGATATTGGGAGGTCCTTGGATACAAAGAGTTCATCCCTGTCCCCACTTCCTCAGAAGCTATAGGTTTTGTGACTCCTTGACCAAAGTAAGCAGCCTCTCCAGTCTCACTAAGTAGGTCTAGTTGCATGTGACCCACACTAGCAGCCCTCCTCTGAAACCCATCCCCCACCCCCGCCACATACATGCACATCTCAGCTCTGAGAAGCTACTTCAAGTTTTGTAGGAGCAACTGAACAGACCTAGCATGCAGGTTGGCCTAACTGCCAATGGGTTAGGACTTCCCTTAACCCCTGGAATGTCCTTATGAGGAAGAACTGCATTGAGGAAGCTACTTGCCTAGCTGAGTAAGAAAAGGCCTTGGGAAGCCAAGAATACCCAATGGGGAAAAGATAGTCTCCTTAATAAACGGTGTTGGGAAAACTAGATATTCACATGCAAAAGAATAAAATTGGATCCCTATCTTATACCACTCACAAAAATTAACTCGAAATTAGAAACAAAATACTATTGACGAGATCAAGGAAAATATACAAAGTCACCAGGTACTAAGTTAGGATCCAGCATAAAATAGGCGAAATAGGGCAGCCTTTCAGAGGACGTGGCCAGCTGTGATATTCAGCTGATCAATATATCTCAGAAGACCATGCAGTGCAGAGAGAAGTGGCCAAAGGAAAAGTTAAATTTCTATTAGCCAGTAGCTCAGAGAGACAGCTATAGAGCTTAAAGGAAGGAGACTGAAACACAGAGGGATCCATATAAGTCAGAATAAAATTAATCTTGGGGGAGAAAAAAAAAAGACTCTGGGCTGGACTGCAAATTCACCCTCTGAAACTGCTCAAATTTTTCTTAAACTAAAACTTTCTGTTCCCACTGTTGTTCAACTCAGTTATGTCACACCTGGTCCCTGTCCATCCACAAATGTCTCACATGGTCTAAATGGTTCAAATCCTACAAAACTCACTCACCCTCAAGAACATTGGACTTTGTCCTGAGCTCCCTTCCACCATGACCACAGCAAAGGAAAGCTAGGCTCCAAGAGCCACTGATAGCTGGTCCCACCTGATCCTGCACCTCTTACCAGCTGATACTGGTGGCTGTATAAGTCATGGCAGTTGTTGAAGATATACTCATATGTGGAGTTCAAACAGGCCTTCACACAATCCTTTACCACCTGGCTGGCTCTTGGAGGGCTCTGCAGTTCTTGCACCTGCCAATTAAGAACAGAAATATGGCCCAGGGTTCTGCTCACCTGGGTGGGATCTTCTCCTAGAACTAGCTCTAAACTAGTCCAGATTCCTTCATTCCTCCATGGGTTCCTGGATCTTGCCCTGGATTTAAATTGCCAAGATATCTGATGGGGAGAACTGCCAAGCCCTTCCTTATTGATCCATTGTGTTCATCAAAGTAACCCAGGGAACAAATGTACGGAAATGTGGGCTTAGAGGAGATGATTCTTGTAACCTCACACTGTGCCAAATGATTCTTATTTTCCATACCCGTGTGGCCAAGTCCCCAGACCAATTCATCTCTTACCTTCATCCTGAAGAAAGTGATGCTGGTCAGCAAATCCACTGTGGACTTTAAGTCTTGAAGCCGCTCAGGACTCCCAGCAGGGAAATTATTCTATTGTAAATCAAGCAAATGCAAGAAAGGAACAGAGAAAGATGAAAGCCTTCCCTTCCAGAAGTAATGAAATAAAAAAACTTCCCTAACTGCTACACATTGGAATTTTTCCTAGTTGAGATGGACAAAAAAGCTGTAATATTGAGATAGACAGGCCTTTGCCAAAAACAAGGGCTAATAATCCCCAGCCCAGAAAGCAATGCTTCCTCCCCGCCAAACCCTACTTCCCATGCAATGTGTGCATTTGCACAAATAAACACACACACAAACACACATACACTTACATACACACATTTTTCTTGGGTGAAGATTCTTACACCCAAATAGTGAGTTCTTCAAAAGTTACAATCTAACTGTATATCCTGGAATATAAGCGTAGCCACACTCCAGACCAAGACCTATACTTCCTGTACAGTGGGCTCCAGCTATTCCTCTGTTCTGGAGCTAGCAGATGGCAGAGCTCTGAGCAGAATTGCTTTTGGAATGAGTTCCTTAGGACGTTCTGGCCATGCTTCACTTCATTCCCTTTGACATGAGTTTTAGGAAGAAGCTGCCAATGACAGCTGAAGGGATATGTTGAGCCACTCCCCATATTAAAAACCACTTTTTTTTTCCCTCAATGTCTCCCCATTCACAATTCAGACCAGACAAAGAGCCTGAGCTGAGGTGTATATGGGGCAGGTTTACTCTGCCTCCTATTTCTGTACAGTCAGTGTAAGCACACAGCCTGTGGTAAGCACCAGGAGGCCAAAAACCACTTATTTAAACCTTCAAATAGCTACTTATATGCCAACTATAAAATATACAGTCAACTCTCCATTATTCATGCAAATGGAGGGCACTAGAAGTACAGATCATTAAAACCTCATTTTTTATTTTTTTTTACTTTGAGGTTATTTTTATACTTACTTTTTAATGTGGATATATTGCCTGTCCTGGAAATTCACAGCACTTTAAAGCAAGTAATGAATTCATTCAAAGATGATTTAACTTAGGAAGAATTGAAAACCTGCCCCTTTCCCTGTCCTGCCCGTTCCAGGTACCTACCCTCCTACTATATCTATTTCATCCCTCCATCCTAGGAATGAGATGACTTCTGCTACAAATTACTTGCCCAAGCCAAGCTGCTCTCTCTCTTCCCTTAGCTGGATTCTCCCCTGAAAAATGAGGAGAATATGGAATAATGCAAGAAGGAAACATAATTATCTAATTTTTAAAGGGGCATTTCCAGAAGAGATTATCCTCAGGAGACTCCCTAATGAGAATATCATCAGACAATTTGGTAGAGTTAAGTGAGTGGGGTTGGAAAGTCAACTGTCTTTAAAAAGCAGCCACACATACTGCTATTACACACTGCAGGGTCCTTGGAGTTTGCAGAACCACAGGTGTCGGTGGCATTGGCCATGCACATGGATGTGATGATGCAGAGCAATTTTCCTTGCCTTCAATCTTTACAGCCAAGATTGGCGTACAGTCTCTCTAGACTGAGCTAATATTATCTCTTACCCGGCCCCACAGCCATGTCCTCACTCACCCTGTATGTAGAGAGGTCAATTCTCAGGGAGTTGTGGAGCTGGTCCAGGAGTTTCACAAATCTCTCTTTCTGACAGTGAGAAGCAAAAAAGGAAAAGAGAAATAATCTGTTTCTGAGCCGCTAAAACTATAAAGAAACTGAACCACCTCTGGGTGAGGAGGAGACATTGGGTTGGGGACACATCACATCCCATCTCTCCTCATGAGGAGAATAACAACATGTAAGGGAGAAATAAAATTGATGGTCTCTGTTCCATCTCTTAGCAGCTGTTTCAAACTGGGCAATCTTTTCACACTGGCAAGGGGAAAGGCAGTCCCTGGGAGGGAAAATTGCTCTTTCTATACACGAGTCAATAGGAGATGACCAGAGAGTGCACCTCCATCCATTTGAAATGCTACCTCATCTTAGTCAAATAAAGGGAAACTCCAAACATTCTCCAACTTGTTCCTTAGTCTGTGGTCTCCTGACTTATCTTGGGGTAGCTCAGAGGAGTTAGTCACAGCCCAGCAGTAATGTTGGGAGAGAGAAAGAGTAATGTATTTGGAAGGTGATCAGGTTGTCTGTCTTGAGTGGATTTCTCTTTAAACTACATCTACAACATTTCCCTCAGTTTATATAACATATACTAATTTAATAGTTGATTTTTATAGGAAAGGTATAATTAAATGTGGATTTAAAGGCCTATAGTCTGTGCGCATAGCACTCCTAAAATGCATAGATTAATTGTATTATACTAGAGGCCCAATGCATGAATTCATGAACATTGAAAGGAAATTAATTAGAAGAAATATTTTAATATGGCTATTTGCCCTTTCTCCATAATAGAAGTGTCAACCAAATTCACGATTGACAATGATAGATCGAAACACACACATGTGATTGGCACCAGCGAGAGCTTTATATATTTAAAGGTAAACTTGCTTAATTAGACCTGCTTTCTGATTTAGCTAAACTTTTTCCAGCCCATTGAAGCACCTCAACTTCTCTGTCAGGTAATTGTCAGCAACACAGCAGTAAATATCAATGCAAAGCAGATTATTATTGTAGATCACACTGGGAGAACAAAGGGTAAAACATTTAACTACAACAGTGTTTGACTATATTCTGTGCAGTGAGAAAACCTGAAGTCATTTTCAAGGTCCACAATTTCTTACTTCTTTTCAATCAGTTCAAGTTTCTCAGCTTTCTAAATCTCCATTTTCTGGCTAATGAAAAGAAAACAGGATTCCACCAAGTCTCCTATCTACCTACTCCAGGACTTGAGGATCAAATGAGATGAGGCACGGGAAAACGCTTCACAGACATTTGGTTAAAGTGTAAAATGTTTGCACTTGGCTGTAAAGCAAGACGTGTTCCTGGGCTGAAGAAACTCCAAGGAGGCTAGTTGCTAGGGAGAGAAAGCCGGGCGTTGCTACGTGATGTCATTACCCAGTGCCCACAGCCACCATTTCGGGCTGGGCTGGGCTGGGCTGGGCTGGGCTATAGGCCGCATTTTGCACTATGGGGTTTTGGCAGCGTTGGCTGGGATTTGGTGGGCTGTTGCTCCGGGGTGGTGGCGGGGCCTGTGTCCCACTTGGGGGAAGCCCAGTGTTGCTTTGTCGGCACCAGGTCCACAGTGCCATTTCTTTATAAATGGCCAGTGCGCATCACAGCAGCTCCTGCGTTGAGCGTCTGCCCCCTGGTGGTCAGTGCACATCATAGCAACTGGTCAGAGGGACACTTAGCATATTAGCCTTTTATATATATAGATACCTTTGGATATTAAGTCAACATATAATGGGATATAACAGAATGAAACAAAGGCTTAATCAATGATATTAATTCATCTATAGAAAGACTCACTTTAATAACAAGAAAAAGTTGTTAGGTCCATAAACAGACCTAGTGGATTTGGGGGTATCAGTGATTTTATGCCTAAAGAGGTCATTTTTGTGGTGGGTCAAAGATATTTCATCTAGTTTATATTGAAGTTATGTCAGGTGACATTCTGAGTAAAGATTCAACTTCTCAAGTACCCTAACATAGGAAAGGGCCCACCCTGAATAGAAAAATAACAGTCCAGACACTAGAAAAGTGATAGGCTGAGTATACACTGATATCCTTGCTTAGGCAACAGTCTCATACGAATTTAAGTGGTATGAATCTGTCAGAGAGAGACTGAGTAATATTAAGAAAGATCCATTTGTGGACCTGTAGGACTAACGAACATGGTGATTCAGCCACACTCTTGGCTTAGAGAGGTTCTACCTGAGCCCAGGTGTGCCCCCAAACCATAGTGATGCTATTTTTCTCTCATTTATCTGTGTCTGAGGAGAGTCTATTAGTAAGTCAACATATCCATAATGAAATAAGAATAGTCTATCAGCATAGTCTGCATACTCATAAGGAAACAAATTCACCTATCTATGTGGCATCTATCTGAATTTTAGGCTCATCAACCAACTCTACAGTATTGACCATGAAAAATCAAACTTTATTAATTGATAACGGGTAGATATATTTTATATCACACTCACCCCAAAGTTGGAGGCTGCAAAGCGATCAGATGCAGAGACATTGGTGGAGGCAGTTGTGTGGGCATAGTAGGCATTGATGTTGGCGAGTAAGGTGCTCATCACTGCTGGCACACCAGGACACATGTACTTGGATGACAAACATGCAAAGTGCCTGAAAAACAGCACCCCAGCCTCAAAGACTCTTCAGGGCTTGCAGGGGAAGCCAAGTAATTAAAAGATCTCACTGATGTGTAAAAAGCTTCCAATCACCTTGATATAAAAGGATCTTCATAGTTTATTTATTCAAATACACGTTCAATAAATGCCTACCATGTGCCAGGCCCTATACTAAGTACTAGAATCCAAAGATGTAATAGCCCAGCCCTGGCTGAATGGCTCAGTTGGTTGGAGTGTCATCCCATACACCAAAAGGTTGTGGGTTTGATTCTCAGTCAGGGCTCATACAGAAGGCAAGCAATCCATGTTTCTCTCTCTCTCTTTCTTTTTTCTTCCTTTTTCTTTTCCTTCCTTCTTTCCTCCCTTCCCCCTCTCACCTCTCCCTCCCTCCATTCTTTCTCCCTTCCTCCCTTTCAGTCTCTCCCTCTTCTTCTCTCTCTAAAAAAATAAAAAATAAAAAAAAATCAATAAACCTGAGGTAAAGATTTTAAAAGCCCACAAAGATAAGATAGCCAGGCAGAGAAAGTATTAGAAAGTAAGTCAATAATTCAAGGTGTGCTACAGAAACACTGTAGAAACATACAGGAAAAATCACCTAAATCAGAATGGTTCGGGACTGGAAGGATTAGAAAAAGAAGAGATGGTTTAAACAAGTCTTAAAGGATTAGTAAGAATTAATCAAATGGAGAAATGTATAGACAAAGGGAAAATGCAAAAGACAAATATATTCATGACAGAGTGATTTATTTGGGAAACAATAGTTTGGCTACTGTTAAGGTGTCTGATAGAGGAACACCAAGAAATGCAAGAGAAGTAGGTAGAGAATAGATAATAAAAGAGTTTATCCTAAATGCTATAGTAAATTTTTAAACAAAAGTATAGTGTAATCAGATTAGTCTTTCAGAAAAGTCCCTTTGATGATAAATTGGAAAGAGAAGACTTGGACAAAGATAAGAATAAGACAGAAAGATCAGTTGAGGAGTTAATGCAATAATTCAGAAAAGAAGCAATAAAGCACTAAATAGAACAGAAAAATGGTTAAGAGCACAGACTGTGGGTTTGAATCTCACCCCCACCATTCACTCTCCTTGGATAAATTACTTAAAGTTCTCTATGTCTCAGTTTTCTTATCTGTAAAATGGTCAATAATGATTCCTGTGTCATAGGGTTGATATGAGTATTAAATGAGTTCACATTTATAATATGCTTAGACCAGTGTCTGACACATAAGGAAATGCTACATAGAAGTTATTATTATCATCATTATCATTATTGTTGAGCTATAGTAATAGTGATAGATTAAAAACATTTTTAGGAGATAGAAACTAGAGGTTTTAGAAATTGGATGTTGGGACTTAAAGGTACAGTAGTAAGTAAAAAAGAAAAGTTTAGGCTGACTGCTAAATTTTTTTGGACAACTACATAGAAAATCATACCATTTACTTAAGTAGAGAATATAGGAAGATAAGCATATTGGGTGAAGACAGTGTTGATTTGGAATTTAGGCAGAATGGATTTACAATGCCTATGGGAATACCCAGGAAGCAGCTGAAAATGGATCTGAAATTCAGGAAAAGGCCTGATCTGGAGAAAGTGACCTGGGAATCCTGATTCTAAAAGTAGTGGTTGAGGTCACAGGTTGGGATAAGGTCATCCAGGGTGAGTGAACAGAGTAAGAATGTCAGAGGGCCATTCTTAAACCTCATTGCTCACCTCTCTTCATCTATACTGAACTTCTTGTAATTCCTTGAATGTTCTTTGCTCTGTAGTATCTGAGTACACCAGTAAATGCCCTACCAAAAGTGCCCTCTCTCCTTTTCTGTATTTCAAGATTTAGTTCAAGTGTCAACTCTTTAATGGCTTCCTTCACAGGCCTCCCCTAAAATGCAGATGCTCTCATAATACCCTGGGATTACTTCTATCACAGCACTTATCACACTGTATTGTAATTGTTTGTTTACTGGTCTATCTCTCCTGCTAGAATAAGTTCCCCCAGCACAGAGGCCCCATCTTACTCAGCTTTGTGTTCTCAGCACCTAGCACAATGTGTGGCACATAGAAGGAATGCAATATAAAATTTCAGAATAAATGAGCACAGCCTGGGCAACAGTTACCCTCTGCTTACCTAGGGCTGCTTCCTGTGCAGCCTCACCAATAGACAAACTGTACTTCTCATAGTAGATGGGAATTTCTATTAGAGGAGGAATCTTGGTCAACTCCAGCTGCTTTCCCTACAGTTCAGTGCCCTTTCCAACATCCACGCCAATCGAAGAAGGCTGGTCTGTCACACACATATACATGAGCACACATACCCTATCTCCTCAGGCCAGTGATGTTTAGGCAGGTTTGTCTTTTACCCTCCCGTGCCCTTTTCCCTTCTTATGTCTGAACTCTGGGGTAGACAGACAAATACAGACAGTCCTCAGGTTATGCCAGACTCGACGTATGTCATTTCATGGTTACATCACAATCTCCCATTTACTTATAAAAAAAAAAAGTCCCGTCATTTCGACGTATGTACATATGTGCTTTATGTGTTTTTTTTTTTAATAATCAAGGTGTGTGAGGTTTTTTTTGTGTGTTTTTATTTTTTTATTTTATTGATTTTTTACAGAGAGGAAGAGAGAGGGATAGAGAGTTAGAAACATCGATGATAGAGAAACATTGATTAGCTGCCTCCTGCACACCCCCTAACTAGGGATGTGCCCGCAACCAAGGTACATGCCCTTGACCGGAATCGAACCTAGGACCTTTCAGTCCGCAGGCCGACGCTCTATCCACTGAGCCAAACCGGTTTCGGCTGCTTTATGTTTTTTATTATCTATTTACCACAAGTAAAGGTCAGGAATTGTTATCTTTCTTTTAAATTTTTTTTACTGTTTCACTTCATTACTGCTGTGTATGTGCTCCATGTGAGTGACATAGGTGCTTATGTAGGTGGGTTCTGACTTACAGCGAAAATTGTGTTTCTCGCGGTAGGAACGGATCTCCGATGTAACCTGAGGACCTACTGTACCTTCTTCCTGAGTCATTGACATACCCTCTTTGCCTTGGGGCATACACACACCTCACTTAGCTCAGACAGGGAAGCAATGAATCAATGCATATTACTGCTAAGGACCTGTCTACCCTATCAGTGTGCCTTCATTAGCAACCCCAACGGTTAGTAGCCACATCCCAAAACCCCAGGAGAGCCTCACGTCATGGCCTGATATATGGATTCGATGCCATAGCGCATAGCAAATTCATCCACAATTTCTTGGGCAGTCTCATCAAAGTACACCTTCCAGGCATCGTCTCCTCGGGCCTCAGGGATCTGGACTCCTCCATTGCCCTGAATGTCTGTGAGGTAACGAAAAAGGTTCTGCAGGAGACAGAGCAAAGGAAGGAGTTAAATATATAGATTTTTAAAAATCTGGTGGTAAAGTGCAGGGTTTCACAGAAATTCTGTCCTTCAAGTCATCGCTCAGTTCCCCTGTGGCCCTAGTAGGCTGTGAGTGAAAGAGAACTGAGGCTGGGACTGTTACTTGGGCTGTGTAGTAGCACAGTAAGCCAAGGAGTAAAATGAAAAACAGGCTCCAAATCTTTAACCATCTAGCAATCCTATTCATCATCAAAGGCCCCTCCCAGCATTGCTTTCTGGCACCCCATCTACCAAGGCTGGCTCACCTCATGGAGACATGTGTACTGCACATGATACGGGGCAACTTTCTCCTCCCCCTTGATTTCCACACTGATTTGTAGTCGAATAGCCCCTGAGACAGCTGATTTGTCTGTCCTCTTCTCTAGGAAGAAAAGAAGATGGAAATTGACACGAATGCAACTATAGACAGCGTGGACAGTTCACACTCTGGCTTAACCCAATGAAAAGGAGGCACTAACCCCAGGGTTCACCTAACAGGGTGAACTCTCACTCCAGTGACCACATAGTCCACAAACACCCCAAATATTCCCAATAGGAATCCTCCTATTCCATTCGAAGAATAGGGAGCTAAAGGCACTGGGATGAGTATGAAGATTAAAGGGCTTCTTGAAATCTGGAGAATGTCCAGGCAGAGCGAGTTCAAGCCACACCCATTCCTCTGTCCCCCATCTCTACCCATGGTCAGTTCTCTACTGGGAAGGCAGGTTCTGCAGAGAGGTATGCTTTAGCAATTGAGTGGTAGTTTTGGTAGATAGTATTTCCTCTAAGTTCCTCATTCATTCTCTCCCTTCCCACCAACTTTCTCTGGTCCTGTTTCCTCACCCAGGTTGTACCAGACATCCATCTCGCCACTCAGTGTCCGAACCTCGATGATGGTTTGGCCAAGAAAATCATCAGACTCTCGCTTTAGCCGCTGCTTTACTCTCGACTTGATGTCATCATCTTCATCCCACACACGTACCTTAATACGGTCAGAAGAGTTGTGGCACTCACTGTGACAGAATTAGGCAGGCTCTGTTAGGGACAGACCCAGCAGCCCCCATTCCAATTCCCTCCCAAAGCTCCATCAACTACACTTAAAGCCCTACAGAGGCAGAGAAGGAGTTAGAGAACAGTGGTACTAAAGTTCCAAGGGAGTCAAGCTATCACAGCAAATGACTCTTTATTCCTCAGCCTGGGTGGCTCTATATACCATTATCCAGTCCTTGTTGCCTTGGGATTAAAAAAAAGAGAGAGGGGAAAGAAGAATAATCAGAGATAATTCTGATTTCCTGTGCAGCTAGCTATATCAATAGCACCAAGAGGAAAACAGCTGGACAGATGCTACAGAGCCCTAAGAAGCAGCTGCTAGTTCCCTCTCCAGAGTTAGTAAAGGTGTTAATGTTCATGGTATGTCCACCTTGTCATATCTGCTTAACTTTCTATCTAGCTCCTCCATGTATCTACATATGTGCTTGGTGAACTTCTATCATTCTTTAATACACACTTGAATGATCATTTCCTCTATGGTGTTTGCTTTGGAGAGGGAATTTGCCCAGGTCCCGGCCCCCTCCACCTCTTTCCCAAACAGTTGCTTTCTGGGTCCTGTTGCCTCACCCAAAAGTTGCACTTGACAAAATTTGCTGCTCCTTTCTCTGTTCTCATAATATCTTTGCATTAAAATATAATAGTATAACTACTGGTGTACTGATAAAATAACAAACCAACAATGAGCTTCTTGAAGCCAGAGACTGTCTTATTCATTTTTAGATACAAAACATCATGTACAGTGTCTCGTACAGAATAGGGGCTTGATGAATAGTTTACGAAATGGATAAAAGTGGGAAAACTGACAGCAGAGTCAATTCATTTAGAATAAATCATAAGAAGGATTCAAGCAAGAACCATTCAGATTCTCAAAGAACCAAGTGATCCCCCAGTAACTATTGCCTCTGGATTGGAGAGTGATTTTACTAGGCCCCAATCAATCCCTTTTCACATGAGTTCTCCAAGGAGCCATCAGAAAGTCTCTATATGGCCAGCCTGTTCATCCAGACTTCAAGTACTGGTCCTGGGCCTTAGGGGTGTGACAAAGCATCTTGATTCTCCAGACATTAGTCCAAATCCTAGACTAGAGCTTTCAACAACCATCTCTTAACTATCTTATAAAGTAGTCTAATAAAGTGAGATAATAGAAAAAAAATTGGTGGGGGTGGGAGTTGGGGTGGGAATGGGGGAAGCTGAGGCAGAAAGAAAAGCAGAGCCCTTTTAGGTGAAATGGAAACTCCTCCAGACTGCAGATTTATTCCTTCAAGCCAGAAATATCCAGTTGTAGGACAAGAACATTTCTTCCCCATTTCTCAGAATAGCCTAACCTTTCCTAGGCAGGATAGCAGTGCTGGGAGGTACACAAGAGGGTGGTCAGTCCCTGGTTCTGTAACTGAGCAGTAGTAATATTGTAAATTAGTAAAACTTGATAACTGTTATGGGGGTTTATTATATTAGAAAGATTAGTAAAATCTTTCTAATGCTAGAAAATGCAGTATGAAGTGCCCAGGATTCCCATTAATAAGCCTAGTTAATATAGGGCTTGGGTAAAGTAACCCTGATACAACAGACCATGAGAAGAAAAACAGAAATAAATGGCTGCTGCCCAATTAAAACATGTGAGAAATGGGTTTTCTCCACTGCCTCTGCCCCATCCCTCTTAGGGGCCAAGCCCAGAATAACAGGATTTAATGTTGCTCCCCAAACATACATAGTACCAGTAAGACAAAGACCTCTGTGACTTACAAATGGAACTTCTCCTCCCAAACTGGATTCAGGTTCCCAAAAATGGTCTTGGTACGCTTCTTGGTTTTACCCACTTGCACAGTCACGTAAGGGTCACTGGATCCTGTCTTGTCCTTGGCTTGCAGACCCTGAGCACACACTACTGCAACCCAAATACATAGGGGAGACTTCAAAGTATGCTCCAGAAGTCAGAAATCCTTCAAAGCACGACTCATACATTCTCCATCTTAGAAAAGCCTCTCTCTGCTTCTTGCACAGAAATTCCTCCAGATCTACCCTTAGTCCCAAGCCACCAGCCTTTCCTTCAAAGCCTAATTCAAGAATCTCAGCTCCCCATCAAAACCCTAACTGACCACTTACCCCTAAACTCTTCCTTACCGCCTCTGATAGGTGCACCGTTCAGCCACATCTACCCAGCTAATATAATAAACCACTGGTTAACTATTTCCTGATCTCTTACCAGTCCCCTCTCCTTCACCCCCAGCTCTTGTATTACCTGATTGTTAACCAAGTCCATAATATCAGATTGTTACCAAATCCTTCTGTTACCATTCACATTGTTTGCAGGTGCCAGTCTTACCTCTCCCAGCCTCCTAGGAGAGGAGGAGTGATGAATAATGAGGCCCTCTTTCTTTCCCTCAGTTCTGCCTTCTTTCTTCCCAGCCCCTTGATTCCCTCACACTCAGTTGACTTCTTCCCTAGGCTCCTCCCCATAACCTAGTGCTTCCTGTCTCCTTACACTTTGGCCTACTCACCAGTGATAGTAATCTTGGCCGACCATTTGGAGGTGCCATCCAGTACACTCTGCTTCACTGTTTTCATCTGTTGCACATGGGCAACTTTGCTCACAGTGAAGACATCCCGGATAACTTCGAAAATCTCAGGCTTATTACGCTCTCGGATCTTCATGCGGTCCTTCATGGCCATGATAATGTTCTGGGTCCGGTCCTCAGCTCCATGTTTACAGCTCTTTTCTGCAGCCCCTGAAGGATGGCCAGAGACAGAAAGTAAGATAACCAGCAGGCCATCTATAAGATTAAGGGTCAGGTTGAGGAATGGAGTCTGGGAGAGGTCACTGAGGAGTGGAAGAAGCTTAGGAAGACTGGGATATCTCTGGGAAAAGCTCATCACTTATGAGGCCTGCTGAAGTTTAAAATGCAATTCAAAGGGTAGCAAAAACTTGATAAATGTTATGGGGGTTTATTATATTATTCTATTTTTGTGTATATTGAATTTTTCATTAAAAAAAAAAAAGAAAAAAGTGTAGCTCAGTCTGCAGTTGGCTTTATCTTTCTTCCACCTAGATGGTGGTTTGAGAGAGATACCCTTCAAGTCTAAGGCTCAAATATCACCAACAGATATCTCAGTTATTATGGAGGGGTGGTGGGTGGGCATGACAACTCCACCAATCTCATCCAACTTCCAAACCAGGATATAGACCCCAGAACTGGTCATAGCACACAGTTAAGTTCTGTCCCATGGCTCCAGTGCCTTTAATGTCAGAAAATAGTGTGGTATGGTGAGAAAAGTATGGCCAGACAGAGTAGGTAACAGATAGAGCTAGGTTCAAATCCAGATTCCAGTACTGGTAGCTGAGTAAACTGGTTTCTTTTAAGAGAAGAAAACATCACTTTTCTCTCAGGGTGCTATGAAGCATTACATCAACATGTATAAAGCATCTAGCCCAATGCCTTGCATCTAGCAGGTACTCAATAAATGGCCACTATTACTATTACTATCATCATTATTATCTTGGCAGGATGGCAAGGGCCATCATCACTAGCTGTGACCCCAGCCAACTCATCTCAAAGAGTAGCAGACTTTCCCTGCTGCCCTAAGAATTATGAAAGAACACAGACTCCTCCAGTATATTTCATCAACCAGGCTTCTCAGAAACCATCCTCCAGCTTTATCAGCCCTGCAGACTGATTCTTATCTCTCTCTATTCTCCAAAGGCTTAGGCCTTTACTACAAAACCTAAGGGGGGCGGGGAGGGGAGGAAGGCCAACATCTGCATCCTAACCGTGGGAGGATGGCAAGCAGGTTTTCTGTCCAGTGAGGCCCACAAAAGGGCATTTCATTATAGTACACTATGTGCTTCACAGATACCTTAGACAGAACATACTTGCTGATAAATGAAAATTAATATGGGCTGCATCCATTTAGCACACCCTATGCAATGCTACGCCCTTGGATTGGAACTTCTGAAAGGCCCTTGAGAAGAAAATCGACACTCTTGCTACAGAGCAGCATTTCAGAAGGTTTCTGGCAAGCAGCCCACTTGGCTGCTAGCAATTAAAGCAAAGACCTGCTGGCACCTGTGCTTGTCAACCCCTCATGATGGGTTTGGGCAAAGTCATCATTAGCATTCATCTTCAGACCGTCTTTTCAGAGCCCCATCTCTTCTGCCTACTTGTTCTACCAGTCTCTTCATGTCTACTGTACTCATGTCACTGGCATAAATTTAGGGCTCTTCAAAGGAGGACACTTTTTTCTTTTTTGGTATTTTATTTATTTTTCCTTTGTATTGAATTTATTGAAGGGACAATAAATTACACAGGTTTTAGGTGCACAATTCCACAACACATCATCTATACACTATATTGTGTGTCCACCCCAAGTCAAGTCTCTTCTGTCACCATTTATCGTCCCTATACTCTCCTCCACTTCCCCCGACCCATCCCTGGCAATCATCACAATGTTGTCCTGGCCATGAGTTTTTTCTCGTTTTTTTTTTCTTTTTTGCTCAACCCCTCCACCCACTCCCATCCAGGCTCCCAACTCACTCACTTCCCTCAACAGCTAACAGCCTGCTCTCTATTTGAATCTGTCTCTATTTTGCTTGTTCATTAGATTCCACATATGAGTAAAATAATATGGTACCTATCTTTCTCTGATTGCTTTATTTCACTTAGTATAATGCTCTCTAAGTCCATCCATGCTTTAAAAAAAAGGTAAGATTTCCTTTCTTTTTGGCAGCCAAGAAGTATTCCCTTGTGTAAATGTACCACAGCTTTTTTATCCACTCATCTACTAATTGGCACTTGGACTGTTCCCATATCTTAGCTACTGTAAATAATGCTGCTAGGAACAGAGGGATGCATATATTCTTTCTGATTGGTGTTTTGGGATTTTTAGTATATATTCCCAGAAGTGGGATTGCTGGCTCAAATGGCAGTTCCATTTTTAATTTTTTGAGGTAACACTATAGTGCTTTCCACAGTGGCTGTACCAATCTGCATTTCCACCAACAGTGTGCACAGGGTTCCTTTTCTCCACATACTTGCCAACACTTATTTTTGGTAATTTATTTATGACAGCCATTCTGACAGGTGTGAGGTAATACTTCATTGTGATTTTAATTTGCATTTCTCTGATTAGTGACATTGAGCATCTTTTACTTATGTCTATTGGCTATCTGTATGTCCTCTTTGGAAAAGTATCTGTTCAGGTCCTTTGCCCATTTTTTTAAAATGATTATCATCTGCTCTTTATCCTCTTTATTTCAGACATGATATTTACTATACTGCATAGATGAACATTGTTTTGGTAGAAGCATTATTATTATTAGTATTATTATTATTATTATTTGTTATTGTTAATCCTTACCCGAGGATATTTTTTCCATTGATTTTTAGAGACAGTGGAAGAGAGAGGGAAAGACAAGAGAAATATCGATGTGTTTCACATCGATTGGTTGCCTCCTGCACGTGCCCAGGGCCCGGCTGGAGCCTACAACCACAGTACGTGCCCTTGACCAGAATCAAACCTGGGACCCTTGGTCCGCAGGCTGATGCTCTATCCACTGAGCCAAACAAGCTAGGGCTGCCCATTTTTTAATTGGATTGTTTGGGTGCAGTTGGTTTTTTTGTTTTTTTTTTTAGTTTTGTAAGTTCTTCATTAATTTTGGATATTAACTATTTATCAGATATATCATTGGCAAATATGATCTCCTATTCAGTGTGTTTTCTTTTAATTTTGTTGATGGTTTCTTTTGCTATGCAAAAACTTTTTAATTTGATAGAGTTCCAAAAATTGTTAATTTTTTCTTTTGTTTCCCTTGCCCGAGGAGATGTATCAGAAAGAAATGTTGCTAAGAGCAAGTCTGAGATTTTACTGTTTATGTTTTCAAAGGATATTTTATTCTTCGAGGCCTGCCTCTTCCTGGGTCCCTTTTATGTCACATATCTTTCCTTGAGATAATGAAAGGCTTGTGAGTCTAAAGGTGACCTTCCCTTCTCCTACCATAATCCTTAAAGCTTTTGTTGCTATGGCTTGGCTCTGAATGACATCTGGGAGACACGGAGGGGTGAGAAAATACTTTCCCACTTCCCCACCCCTGGGTCCGGCAGGACCAGAGCAAAGAGACAAGAACTTGGGGTGCCACCACCTCCAAAACAACAACAAGACAGAAATTTTGTTTTTCCTGCTCCTCTCCTCCCCTCCTCTGCACCCCCCACTCCATGAAGGTAGCAAAAAAAAAAAAAAACAACAACACATTTTAGTCAGGGCCTTGTGTTTCTGGCACATTCTCCTCTGGGACCTCTGCCATTTGAAACTTCTGCCCCTGGCACTGTTGTTTAAAAGCTGCATCCATAAGCAAGGAATAAATGCTGTCTTCCCTGGATCCTAGGGTCTGTACTTCAGGAAGTTCCTCTCTGAGGCCTAACACTGAGAGTTCCTCTCACAGAATTCTCTTTCCTCATTCGTTTTGGTCCCCGACTAAACATGCTCTAGTCATTTAGGAACTGTGGCCACTGTGGTGTGTACACTACTCAAGTGCAGCCTCTGGGATCATCTGAATCCTGAAGAGATTCTAGTTCCACCAAAGAGCCTTAGAAAACTCAAAGAATTCTTCCTAAAGGTGCTTAAGAAAGTACTATAAAACTGGTTATTTGGAAAGGCAATGCACCTTGACTCAGGACTCGACAGTCTCAGAAAAGGAAAGAGCTTCAGAATCAGGTAGGCTGGAGGAATGCCGTCCAGCTGTCCTAGCTCTTGTGTGACAGATTACTTTGGAGAGGCCCTGCCGCCCGTGCTCCCACCCCTCATCCCACAAGAGCACTCACGCTGTAGGCAGTCAGCATTGAGCAGGTCCTGGCACTTCTCATGGCATTTGACTCCACACTCGCTGCAGCGCATGCCCTGTCGGGCAATGCCCCAGAGCAGGCCTTCACACTCATAGCAGTAGGTCGGGGTAGTGGCAGACCAGACTTCAAAGTTGTGGGGTGTGGTGCACGAGATGGGGTAGATTAAGGCCTGCAGAGTTTTCTTATACACATGGGATTTCTGAAAGATACATATCATTACCCACCAGTGACTTTAGGTCTCTGGTGGGAGATACCAGAAATGAGACCTTGTAGGGCAATCAAAACCATGGTTTCCCCTCTAGTAGCAGAGAAGATTCTCTAGAATGGCCCAGTGCATAGTCCAGCCTGGCAGGAAGAAGCCCCCATATGTCGTGTGCTCCAGGTCATGAAAGACAGGTCTGACCTGAATACTGATTCTGAGCCTTGCCCCAGCATTCAAGCTTTCTTGGGAAACAGAGGGTTCTAGACCCATTATAATATCCCAAGTTCAGTGGTCCATACTCCCACATGAGACTTGGGCTTACTCCTTGCCTTTCCCAGTGTGGAAGACTGAGACCCAGTGCTATCTATCTATTCCATTAACGATGTATGCCCAACACTGTTGAGTTCCCAATCAGTATGGCTACAGAGATGATCACCAGTGGATGGCTAGATCTTTAGGCCAGTGGATTCATGAAAGCCCAAAGGTCACTTACCAGCTCTTCATCCTTGAAAGAGGTACGAGTAGCCATTGCAGAAGTAATCCCTGCCTTCCGGGACTGGACCAATGACTGTAAGAGAAGACCTACTGTCAGTCCTGGCTACCACCAAGGACTGGCAAAGTCCTGGGAAGGGAGTTTCAGTGATCAAAGCAAACTGACTATAACTTACTGCCTTCAATTTTTACCCATGGGTAATAGATAACAGCATCTCAGGTTAAGATCCAAAACCCAAGGCCCTCAGAGGACTGTTCTAACAATATTAGAATAGCACCTCTCTCAGGGTACCTATCATCCAAAGGTATCTTACCCCTTGTTTATAGAAAGGCAAAGAAAAATGAAAGTTTAGAATTACAGTAGGAAGTAGGTCATTAAGAATAGAATAAACATACAACTCTGTCAGAGTTACATTCAAGAGCCATCCCTGAGAACGATTCCATGCTATCATCTATCCCCTGGTACCACATCATGCCCACACAGTCCCAAGTGGCTTTAGATGTCAGCAGCTCAAATGAGCAGGGGACTACGAAAGTAAAAGGGGCAATGTACCCTCAGTCAAATCAAGCAGGGCAAGGGGGTAAATATGAGAGCTAGGGCTGCACCCAGTTAGCCTGTCTCTTGTATAGAGGGGCCTCGTGTATGCCAAGCCCAAGCATTAGGGGCAGCCCATGAAGAGGCACATGGTTTCCCTAATGCAGTGGACACTGGGCGGACAGAATAAAAATACTAGTCTAAGCAGGAAGAACAGTTAGGAGGGGCCAAGTGGTCTGAGATTTGGATTCATATAGTGGTTAGAAAGGGCTCTGGAGACACTCACCATTGCCTGCGCAGAGGAAAGCAGAAAAAGGAACAACATGATATTAAAGCTCCCGCAAGGTCATTATTAAAAAAAACACCACACCTTCAGAGGAAACTGAGAGTTTCTTCCGTATAGTCCAATGTAGGGAACACATTCCAAAACTCTCTGCCTCTATTCAATGGAATTGTCTTCAATTCGACAGGTAGCCTAGGTGTAAGGCCTAGAGCTTCTATTAGTAGAGTTATGCCAGAAAGTGAAATATAGGAAAGGTTAAAAGATGGAGGAGGGAAAATAAGAACTGAATGAGACACTGCTATCCAAACAGTTAAGCAAAGTGGAGGTGGTGAGCAAGAGGGAGTAGAGAATGAGAAAAAATAGGGAGAAGAGAAAGAAGAGAAAAAAGGGGAGACAGAAAACAATGAAAGACAGTAATAAAGAAGAGATAGCATCAGAATGTATGATGAGGAGTGATGGGAGAAGAGGTGCATTTGAAAGGAGGAAAAAAAGAAACAAGAAAATACACAATAATAGGAAAAAAAGAAGAAAAGAAAAAAAGATTAAGAGAAAATGGCAGAGGATAGTTCCATTCGGCTAACTAAAGAGAAAGAAACTAGTCAGGGAAAAAACAGCAGAGAATGGAGGAGAAATGAGAAAAGAGGTGGACAGAAACATAGATTGAATAGGGAGAGGAAAAGGGGGCAGAAATGGTAACAAGGAAAAGGGTAAAAGTCTTACTGAACATCTAGTTTCAGAGCTCTGGGAGAGCCTGTACTCCACTCTATTCCCACTATCCACTCTGTTATGGAAAATTCCTTGAGCTAATCCTGCTTCAGGACGTACAACCCAAAATGGGAGTTTCTGATCATCCTGGAGGTCCTGAGATCAGCTTTAACTCCTAATCCCATTTCAATTCAATTCTACAAATTTTAATCATTACCTCTCAGTGACAGACACTAAGAAGAACTAGGGGCACGGAGATAGTCTAGAAAGCCTATGTCTTGGGAGGAGACTATCACTTGACCTCCAAGAAGTTATACCAGCCATGCTCATCACATGCTAAGCTCAATGATCTAGGTCGGAGCTAGAGGCAGTTTCCATTCTAAGTCATCAAAAAAGGCTGTAGAGATACCCAGAAGAACTAGATACCTAGAAGATAACCACAGAGCCCAGCTTTGAGGGCCTAAGCCTTCAATGTTCCAGGTGGGAGCTTGAGCTCATGAAGAACCTCGGGTTCTGTAGGGAGTGAGGTAAAATAAAGTCTCACTAAAGCCATCAATAAGTCTCAGTAAGTCTTTAAATGATTGGTCTTCTGCCAGGCTGGTGTGGTTCAGTGGATGTGTCGACCCATGAACCAGGAGATCCTGGTTCAATTCCTGGTCAGGGCACATGCCCAGGTTATGGGCTCGATCCACAGTAGGGGGCATGCAGGATGATTCTCTCTTATCATTGATTTTTCTCTTTCTCTCTCCCTCTCCCTTCCTCTCTCTGAAATAAATAAAATTAAAAAAAGAAAAGATTGTTCTTCAGACCAATACTTGTCACTAAATGGACCACTACCAGTTTTGATAGATTACCAAGGTCCAATGGGGGATACCCCAAGGATACAGCCTAAGCCTGCACAAGAGTTTCACTCACCAGATCGCTGACAAGTGGCAGTGGCTTTTTCCTGCGTAGATCTGGCATGCTGTCGATGCCATAGAGCCCTCCTGCTGGCCTGAGGAGGGAAGAAAATATGTCAGAACCTTTAATCCTGTCCATTTTCCTTGCTCATCTTTTCCCTGGAGGAAGATGTGCTTTCGAGGGGGGTAAGGAAGACAGGAAGTGAGGGAAATAAAGCCATGGGATGATGAGCAATGGAATCTGCTCTCAGAGTGCCCCTACCTGTCTCCTTCTATGGTTTTAGCCAAGGACCTAGAGCTCTTTTATCCCATAGTGACAGGCAACTCTGTTTACCTGAAGGACCTTATGCTCCATAAGGCAAGGTGGGAATTGATGGTTTAAGAGGGCTCTTCTCTACACTCAGGCCAGAGACACTGCTCCCAAAGATAAGCCTTCCTTGGCCTGTGCTAGAACAGAGCCCATAGGAATAGCTCTACAGAAGAGCTGCTGCCTAGGTGAGCAAGACTACCAAATAGTGACATGTACAAGGAGATCGTCTCCACCCTGAGGAAAAGGGGCTCCATGGAGAAAGGAGCCCACATCATCAAGTGGAGGCAAGGGGTGGGTGGAGACTTCTAAAAGACCATTTAAGAAGGAAACAGCGAAAGAACTCTGAGTGTCTGGTCTAGCCCTATGGACAGACACATCAATAGGGACCAAGAAAAAATTATAGCTGGAGATTTCTAAAATTTTTATACTTCTTCTATGTTTATTAACTTTATTGTTCTTTGTCTGTTCTTCCATAACAATATCCAATAAAAATACAGAGAATGTCCCCCAAAGAACACCATTTTCACATTGTGATAACCCAGATTTTATCCCATACTCTTCTACTAACTCTCTACATGTCCTCTGCCAAAATCCCTTCCTCTTTTGGGGTCTTGGTGTCACTTCTGTAAAATGAGGGGGATGAATTACAATATTTCACTGACCTTTTGGAAGCTGCCATTCTTAGTCTCAATGAAAAGAACTCATGCACTTGGTTCTAATGAAAGCAATGAGGTGGGAAATGTGAGGTGGCTGGGTTGTACACCACAGCTGGTCTGAAAAGGGGTATATCTCCGAAGAATAAGAAGGTACTGCCGGCAATATAGGCCAAAAAAATAAAAAAATTTAAAAAATGAAGCCACAATTTGGGTCGAGGCCAGGAGTTGGAACAGGCAACCTGATATGTTGATTTCTAATAAAGTCGCTTCCTGAGTACAGGCAGTGAACTTTGTTTTCAATGAGACTACCAGACCTAGGGAAGTTCTAAACTTGTGGCCGCTTCCAAGGAGCTGAAGGGAAGAAAGACGACAATAGGGAGGCATTTAGAAAAATCACGGCATGGCTCCCTTTAAAAACAGCTCAGATAGGTTCCATTGGCATGCATGTATTTTACAATTATTAGAGGGAAAAAGCTAAAGCCCTGAAGAAGGGCTGTTGAAGAAACAACTAGTGCCACGAGTTTGTGGCTAATTCTAAAAACTATAATATATACCACGTAAGACATGAAGTTTTTTGCAACATAGATGAACTTTTGACAAAAGAAGGGTGGTTCATTCACATGATTAACTCTTGATTTAAAAGAAAAATCACAAGGAAAAGGAGCACGTAGAAATGTAACAGATAACGTTATGATCTGATCTTTTTTCTCCCCTGGTCATGAGGGAGAGGAGGCAGCCACTGAGAATTCTAATGTCAGAAGGTCTTTGTGGGAGAGAAGAAAGATCCTGACAAATAATTAATTGGCAGTACATGTGGGGAAGTGGAGGTAGAGAAGCACTTCAATTATTTTCTCTCTTAAGAATAAGCAGCAGTTGAGCAGTTTAAAATGACTCTCTGCTGCAATCACATGGGTCTGAAACTCCCAGATAAGAAGCACAGACAGAACACACAGAGCTCATAAGGGATGCTACTTATGTCTTGACTAGAGGGAAATGGAACAAGTAGGTGACTCACAACAGCTAAAGCAGGACAGAGCCCAGGGAGAAATCTAATCAGCTACTGCTATCTTCTACCTAGAATAATCACCCCTATGCAATGGGTCAGAAATTCCACAGGCAAGAATGGGGGAGCCCTCAAACCCTCTCCCCTGCTCCAGGGAACCACTTGGCAAAGCTCTCTCTTTTGCCTCTAAGTAATCAGTTTGCAGAGTTCTCTCCTCTGACCCAGAGAACCAATCAATCCCTACAGTGGAACATCTTCCTTCCCCAGGATCAAGCATATGAAGTTGTTTCTCCTTCTTCCCAGTGGAAAAGTTAAAAGCAGCATGGGAGTCTGTACAAGATCCACAGAAACCTTGCAAGAATCACTTACCCTTCTGGGAGCCACTGGGGCAAAGAGGAGTCGCCATCATCTGGAATCTTTAAAAACAGATAGAAAAAAGTTAGATCCTAGGAAAGAAGGGAGACTGCCATCTTTCTTTGGTAAGGCAGTGAGCAGTAAAGTAGGAAGCTCAAAGGAGTATAGGTCACATACACCAAGTGGTGACATAGCTAGCCTGATGTCTAAGCCAATGCCCTGACGAGCCAAAGGCAACAAGCAGGTTGCTGAAATGAGCAGTACTTCATCTCCCCTCTCCCAAATGAACAGGAAGGATACAAGGCCAAGGTCACTGAAATCCCTGGGCTAAAGTCTACTGGAACTGTGAGAGCTGCCAGAATCCCACCACACACACAACCCATTAGTATATGTAACAGTAACCAAGGCCTGGAAAAGGATCCATTTAGGCTTCCAGGCCTCACTGAGGCAAAAAGACAACTTCATATAGAATCTGGTCTTCTTCCAGTTATATCCCTAAATTCCTTTGGCTGCCACAGTCAGACCTGGTCTTTCTAAATTCTTCTCATCTTATGATTTGACTTAGCTTAGGTTCCTTGAAGCCCAAACTCATTGACACTGAGTTCACTCAACATTTGATAAGTTCTATATTACCAGAGAATCCAAGAAAGGTTAGACACTTGGATGATCACTCTGGTAAATTTTATGAGTTCTCTAATGAGAAGTTGAACATTGAGGCACCAAATAATTCAAGGAAGAAACAGGTCGAAAACAATTTTTAAAGGTTTCTGTACCAGAATACCCAAAGCAAATCCTTCAGGCAGTGTACAGAGTTGCAAAGCTGCCAGGGCTCTCCAGGGAACCAATGGCAAATACTGTTTAGGCTCCAAGGACCCAGTGCGAGCAAGTCTGGGGCTTCCTGCCCTACCTTGTTCCCCTCCACCACCACCAACTTCCCTGCCACCTGAGACCTGGGCTCTCACTAACTATCCCGGAACAAATGAGCTCCAGTACAAGGGAGGCAGAAGTAGGTTGCTTTGGACAGGGGGTGCAGTTTTGGGAGTGCTAAAGATGGGAGAAGTTATAGATTGAATGAGGCAAGACGGAGTAGAAAAGGGAGAGGTATAACAGGTTAACGGATGAGGTAAAAGCTGGCAAGAACTACCTTAGGTCAGCTCAAAATGACCTTTGGATTTAGGACTCTTCTCAGTAACACCCTTCTCAGGTTGTCTGTGCCCTAATCAAGTCTATCCTGGCCTGTGGGTAGGATCCTGGTAAAGAACGGGCCAGACCCAAAAGGCAGCCAGAAGTGGCTGAAACAAGTCTCCTAAGGTTGTTTTGTGAATGGTGGCCATCCCTAAGTCCCCAGGTCCTACCAAGCAGAACTTCTATTCCCTTTGAAAACAATTGCTGTACTGAGCAGATTTTTATGTCCTACCTAGAATTACACGCTTGCCAGAAAGCACTGGGCTTAAGGAAACAAAGGCACAGTCTTTGGGAGCCAGGGTTCACTGGCTCAGATCATACACATTTCCTGTGCTTAGGGATACAGTAGGTCTACAGAAGCCTGCAGACACAGCATGCACACACAGGGCACTGAAGGAGGGCCAGGGGAGTGAAAGGAGATCTAGACAAAGTACCTACAGGAGGTACATTCGTAGACATAACTTGTGCCCGAGGGAAACATAAGGTGAGCATGGACTCTGCTCTGTAGAGGGCTATCGAACCTGTGCGCACACCCATTTGGGGAGGATTCAGTGTTCACTAGGGCCCAAATCACAGACAAAGCAAACCCTCACAGTCTTCAAGAACCAGTGCTTGCAGGCACAGAGCATTAGTACAGTATGCATTCACATGGCATAAGGGAACCACATCACAGGTCTATGGAAGCTTGTGCTCACAAGAGGCCAGGAAATCTGCTCAGAAGCACATTCACATTTAGGGCCACAGGCAAGAGGAACAAAATGCCTGCAGCAATACCTGCACTCAAATACAAAGAGTGTATGCATGCTGGGCTCAGAGAGGGTTCACAGCATATGCCAGGCACAGCAACAAGTAGAAAATGGACACACAAAGTAGAAGAGGAGGAGGGCAATCAGTGTCTGGGGGAGCCAAACTGAGTACAAATATAAGCACACACATGCCACACTGAATGTGCACCATGCTGGCACACAGATTCTCACACCGTGCTCCAGGGATGTCTGCAGGAGCACACACAAGCACGGAGCATGCACACACACAGCTTTTAGGAAAAACACACACATTGCTTTTGGGAAAAACAGACTATCTGCCCAGCCAAAGCTCAGAGGCACAGATCATGTGCACTCGGCGCACACACACAAACACCCCGTGCCAGGAGAGAGGGGTAGAGAATATACAACAAAAAGGCCCCAAAAGGCCAGGCACACAACCTGAAGGGCTCCTCGCTTTCCTTCTGCAAGGAGAGAAAGAGCAGAAAAAAAGGGCAGAGAGGTTAGTAGGTTCAGTCCTATAGCAGGGAACCCAAAGAAAATGCCAGCAAACCTCCAGGGACATGGAGGAGAGGGAGAGGTGCTCTGAACTGGGCAGTTCACAAAGCCCAGCTCCCAGAATCTTATATTGCTGGCCCCTGCTTTTATAATGTAGGACAGGCGTCCTCAAACTACGGCCCGCGGGCCACATGCAGGTGTTTGTGCTGTTTTGTTTTTTTTACTTCAAAATATGATATGTGCAGTGTGCATAGGAATTTGTTCATAGGTGTTTTTTTAAACTATAGTCCGGCCCTCCAACGGTCTGAGGAACAGTGAACTGGCCCCCTGTTTAAAAAGTTTGAGGACCCCTGATGTAGGACATACCAGGTTTGGCTACTTAGACCAAAGGACAAGGTCTGCCTGGGGATTCCAGTCACCTTTTGGCCTTTCCAAAGTAGCCTGCATGCAGGATCAGGGCCACCAGGGCCACCAGACCAGCTCTGTTACCAAGGGTCACTCCAACAGGCCATCTGAGCTGGCTGAGCACAGGCTGAGTTTGTTCCTTCCTCAGAAAGTATATGAGCTCACTCCGGATCTGGGTAAGTCCTCAAATCCCAAAGGCCTGGTGGCTGTTCCCTTTCCATTTTAAAGCAGAGTTGGCCATGCATTTTCCCAGCAAGCCCTAGCCTGTTTTCTCAGAATCTAAGGTAAGCGCGGCCATATTAAGACCTGGAGTTAAGGCCAGAACCAGGATGCTCAACGGCTATAGACTGGGGTTATCAACTGACCACTTCCCTAACAGAAATCACCATGATCTGGATGATAAAACCATGACTTCAATCTCAGGTCTGCTTATTTATCAAATATAGAACAATATTTCAAAGGAAATGAATGCTTCCAGAAGGATCCAAGTAAGCCACAATAGAGGAAGTATAAAGCTCAGAGGTAATTTGTCAGAGATTACATTGGCTTCTAGGCCACACATAGATAGGCCACACACAGCCTTTCTTCTCTACAGAAAGTCCAACCACCTGGGCCCATCAGCTCCCCTCTACTTTCTTTTCTCTTCCTGGTGTTACATAACAGGTAGAAGTGAGAATCATAGAAGCTAATTCATAAGTTCCCAATTTTTCAAGCCATTCTGATGACCAAATGCGCCATCTTACTTGAGAGAAGAATCAACTCAGGAACTGGAATCCTCCAAAACAGTGCAGCTACAGGAAGGTGGGTGAGATGAAAAAGACACTTCCTGGATTGGGGGGCGGGGGAACATGTCTCCTCTACATCTATTCCCTACCTCTAGGAAAGCACTCTATTACTCTGCTCCCTTTGTTTTTGTGTGTGTGGTGGTATTGTTTTTTTAGCACTCTGTTCCCTTTGAAAAGACAATTAGTCAAGGAACACTTTAATTGACCATGTGACTCAAACTGGAAAGGTTTCTGTCCTCCTCCACTATCTTAAATACATTTCACCATGTCAAAGTTACTTTGTGTCCTTCTGTTCTTCCCACAGTTTCCCATTATGCCTAAAGAATAAAATCCAATCTGCTGACAAGGCCATCAAGGCCCCCCCTGATCTGCCCTCTCACATCTACTGGGTAGACACAGACTTAATTTTTAAGACTTAGCTCAAATGTTAAATGCTTCTGTAAAAGTTTCTTTATCTGCCTTTCCATCATGTGCCCTTGGTACCCACACTTTTAAATGCACACTTCTATAGCAGTATGTTGCCAGTACTGCTTCACTGTAATTGTTTGTATAAATGTCTCCCTTATACACTGTTAATTTCTTGAGAGCAAGAAATATATATATATATCCTTTGTAACCTGAGGGATTAGAATATATCCTAGCATTTGTACGTAGTTAAAGAACCCAAACTTTCAGAACTTAGAAAGCAACACCTTTTCTAAGAAAATTTCTCTTGCCATCCCCAGAGAAAAGATAGATTTCTTTGCTAGTAGTCTGTGCCATTTTCTAGAAGCCAAGGAACTATTCTACTAGCTCTTCAGTTTGTCCCATCCAAACATAAAGAAACAAACACCTTTTCTTGTTAAGAACTGAAACTTTAGAAAAAAAAAACAAAAAACCAGAACTGAAACTTTTTGTGCTTCCTAACTTCCTTAGATGCCTTAGGATTTTTCCACTAATATTTAGTTTTCAGTTAAAATTATATATATCTAAGGAACACCTACTTTGTAGGAGAATCCCTGACCCCTAAGAATGGTCTCACTCTTCCAGACAGTACACTCCAAACTTCCTCATAGTTAAAACAATCTTAACTTCCTTGTACTTGGGAGTCAAAAGGCTTGAGGCACTGATTTATTTAAGCCTGCATTTCCTAATCTGTAAAAAGTAGATAAGAAACAGCTACTTCCAGGGTTATTGCAGGGATTCCTTTCTTCAACAAATACTTCCTGAGAACATACTGCACACTAGGCACCAGCGATGCAGCAGTGATTGAAACAAACTCCCTGATCTTGAGAAGTTCTACTCTAATAGGAGGAGCAGATAATTAATAATGGTGGTGAAGATGACAGTAATAGCTAACATTATGTGAACATATTATGTAACTGGCATTTTATTTAAATAAGTTCATTTATTTCTCATAACAACTCTCCTGGGTAAATACTATTAGTATCTCAACATTTTTGTTGATTAAACGGAAGAGCCGAGAGGTTAAAAAACTTGCTTCAAGTCACAGCAAGCAGCAAAGCCAAATTCAAACCAGGCATTCTGGCTCCATATCATGTGTGATTGGGGCTCTGCTAAAAACTGCAGGTTAAGAGGCAAAGATAATGTCCCCTGTGATCATGTTACGGCTGCTATTTAAATTTCATAAAAGGTTATAGGAAGGCCTCATTGATAAAATGACATCTAAGCAGAGACCTTAAGGAAATGAGTATAGAAGCTATTCAGAATTCCAGGAGAAAATTATTCCAGTCAGAGAACATGCAGTAAATACAAAGCCTGAGGTTCAAGCATAATTGGTGTGAAGCAAGTGTGCAAGGCTGCCAGTTCAAATAGGGCTCTATAGGCCCTAATGAACACTGTGTCTTTCATTCTGAGTGAGACAGAAAAATCACTGGAAGGCTGTGAGCAGAGAAGTGATATGATCTGACTCATTACTCTGCTGTGGGGAGAACAGACTGTAGAAGGATAAGGGTAGGAGCAGGGAGACCAGTTAGACTACTGCAATCATCTATTCTAGACGAAAGAAAATGGTGGCTTAGACAAGGATGACAGTGGTAAAGACAGAAATGTGGTCAAATTCAGGATTTTTTTTTTTAAAGATAAAGCAGGCAGAATTTATTAATTGATTGGATGTCAGTTGTGAGAGAAAAGAAGTCATGAATGACTCTGGATTTGGGCACAAGCAGCTGCAAAGATGGAGCTGCCATTTACTGTTAAGGACGAGTACAACAAAGCAGGTTTGGTAGGGACGTGAGGAGCAGGAGCAGGAGCAGGAGCAGGAGTTTGATTTGGGTTATGTCCAATATGTAATGCCTATGTACATCCAAATGGGATGCTAAGTTTATGTGGAATCTGGTGTTCATGAAGATTCTGGGCCAGATATATGAATCTGGAAATGCTTATGAAACTCGTAAGATTGAAAGAGATGACCTAGGAGACAAGCATGAATTTTTTAAAAAAAAAAAGTAGTGAGGACTGAATACTACAAGGTTGGGAAGATGAGGAAGGACCAAAAAAGATGATTGAGAAGGAACGGTCAATAATGTTGGGGGAGAACCAAGACTGAGAAGTGTTCTGAAAGTCAAGTGAAGGGAGTGTTTCCAAAAGAAGGAACTGAGGCATAAGGACAGTCAAGAGATCAATGGAATAGAATTGGAATCCAGAAATAAACTCTTACCTTTATGGTCAGTTGATTTTTGACCAGGGTACCAAGACCATTCAATGGGGGAAAGAACAGTCTTTTCCAGAAAATGGGGCTGAGATAACTAGATATCCACATGCAAACAAATTAAGTTGTACCCCTACTCACACAATCTACAAAAATTAACTCAAATTGGATCATACACTTAAATGTAAGAGCTAACACTATAAAACCTTTAGAAAAAAAAAACGTAAGAGTAAATCTCTATGACCTTGGATTAGACAATGGTTTCTTATCTATGAAACCAAAAGCAGAATCAATATAAGAAAAAAATAGATAAATTGAACTTCATCAAAACTTCACTTAAAACTTTTGCACACTACTTCATTATAATGGCTATTACAAAAAACAAACAAAAAAACAACAACACTCCAGCAGGAAGTAACAAATGTTGGCAAGGATATGGATCAATTGGAACCTCTGTACACTGCTAGTGGGAATGTAAGATGGTACGCCCACTGGAAAACAATATGGCCATGCCTCAAAAAATCAATTACTATATGATCCAGCAATTCATTTCTGGGTATATACCCAAATAAATGAAAGCAAGAACTCAAACAAATATTTGCACACTCATATTCATAGCAGCATTATTCACAATAGCCAAAAGATGGAAGTTATCCAAGTGCCCATCAATAATTTAATGGACAAACAAAATGTGGTATATGTACATATAATAAAATACCATTCAGAAAGGAAATTGAGTACATTTTGCTAGGCTAATATGATGAACACAGCACCTTAGCCTAGGAGGAAGCATGTATAAGTGAATATACTGAGAACAGAAAGTACAAGACGAATCTGAACGACAGCAAAGTTTCCTTTAGGGTGGAGTACAGTGGGACTATGGGGGATAGCCTGGAAATGCAAACTAGAGACCAGTTGTAGTGGTCTTGAATGCTAAGGGAAGAAATTTAGACTTTTTAAAAATATATATTTTATTGATTTTTTACAGAGAGGAAGGGAGAGGGATAGAGAGTTAGAAACATCGATGAGAGAGAAGCATCGATCAGCTGCCTCCTGCACACCCCCTACTGGGGATGTGCCCGCAACCAAGGTACATGCCCTTGACTGGAATCGAACCGGGGACCCTTCAGTCCGCAGGCCGACGCTCTATCCACTGAGCCAAACCAGTCAGGGCAAATTTAGATTTTTTGATAAACTATAAGGAGCTGCCCTAGGGATATTTGAAAGGAAAGTGATATGATTTAAATTTTTTATTTTTAATTTAATTTTATGACTTGATATTACAATCACTGGACTCAAAATCTAAAAGAATATTAAAAGATATTAATGAAGAATTTTCTCATCCCATTAGTTTTTCACCTAATACCTTTTCCCACAGGAAATTGTGCATCAGTTTTTTGTATCTTTGTTACATATTCTATAAATACACAAACAGACACTATGGGTTTGGAAGTGTATTCTTTCCCACTCCTGTTTATACAACTCTGGACATCTTAGACATACTGTTTTATACCTTGTTTTAGTCACATGTCAATTTATCTTAGATATCTTTCTATTTCAGTAAAAAGCTACCTTATTCTTTTTATAGCTACATGGTACTGTATCCCATTGCTTGGACATGCCAGTAAGTTATTTAACCAGTCTTTCTTAATGAACAGTTAGGTTGTGTTCAATCTATGCTATTAAAAACAATGCTTCAAAAACAGCCTAGAACATACGTCCCTTTCACAGGTGAAAATATACTGCAGGGTATATCCCTGGAAGTAATATTGGGGCTCAAAGAGTACATGCAATTCTGATAAATTTCCAAGTGCCTTCCTTGGGTTATACTAATTTACACTCCCATCCCACGAGCAATGTGTGAGTACCTATTCCCTCACACCTTTGCCAACACAATATATTTCATAATTTTAATTTTGCTTTAGAAAGATTAATCAGGTTATATGCATAAAAGGACAACTCCATTTATATTTAAAACTGGATGAATGCAGTACATGCTCTTTGGGTAAATTTAAATTTGACTGGGAGAAGTAATTTTAAAGCTACGTATCTCCAAACTGCCTAGAAAAAAAAGTTCTTGTATTCCATGTAGTCAAAACCATTCCATTCTCTAGTTCTTAGGTGGGCAGCCTTTAGTTGGAGATGGAAGAATGGAACATGGCCTGGGGAGGGCAGAGTCAGGCCCTTAGGTAGGGTCAGCCCTATAAACAGTTTCTGGACAGTTCCAAGTTGTAAATAAGGTTCCATGTTGTCAAGTCCAGAAGTAGGAAGGAGGCAGGTGGGGATAACGGAAATTCCCAGAGTGGCCTACGAAGTGCAGAAGCCCCATCAGCTTGTGGGGAAATGGCAATCTTATCTCAGCAAGAAATAAGAATAATTTTTAAATGCAATGTAGCGTTGTGTTAGCCCCTCTAGTGCCTGTGAGTCAATACGCCCTATCCCCCATTCCTGCCTCTTACTCTGCACCTACTTTACTCTGGATTATCCTAAAAGTTCTATAGCTGTAAACTACTTCTGCCCAAATGTTCCTCCCTCTTTTGAAAAGGTACTTTCTAAAGCCACACACACACATACACCATTGCTATATAGGAAGTTCCTTAGAGACAGGAACTTCTTTCCTGTTGCTTTTAGAACCCTCTTTCACTCTAATTCCCACAGGATTCGTTTAAAATTTATACTCAAGTAATTTAGACTGATTCAAGCTGTGAACCTCCCCCTTCACCTTGTGAAACTCACCACCAAGCTAGGTCTTATGCTGGCCACAGAGAGCCCATGCCCAGCTGCAGCCCCATTAAATAGAGACTCGGAATACCTGGGTGCATGTCTTCTACCGAGAGATGGTTTGCCTTCTGGACCAGATCATGCAAAAGTTTTTTCTGCCTCAGTCTTTTCTCTCTTAGAACATTCTTAAAATTGTTGATGCACTTGTTGAGGTAGATGGTCTCTGCACACACTTGCTCTAAGCTTAGTCTGCCCTGCTTGGGAGATTCAGGCCTGGAACACATTTCACTTTCCAGACCCGGAGCCAGAGTCAAACCTGGCAATGAATATGCAAGAGGTGAGCTATGAGAAGCCGGAGAGAAGTTGCCGGGATCCTGAGAGGTTTGGTCTCCCTGTGTGGAGATGCCCACTCGGCCAGAGACCACACTGAGCAAGCTCTCACTCCCCTGGCTCCCGGGGCTCTCCACAGAGAAATCCTGGGCACCCCCTGAACTCGTTGTCCCAAGAAGTCTATCACTGTTCTCTGACTGTGAACAACTCTCATTGCTTTCCAGGTCCTCAGGACTGATTGACCCACTGTTCTCCAGCTTCTGAAACACTCCCTGCAGAGCTGAACGAAAGTGGTGAATTGCTCGGCCCAGTTTACTTGTATAAAACTTAATTTCTACATCTTCATCCTCCTGCGAGCCACTCACACCACAAGAGGACTTTTCAAAGACATCTTTAAGGACTTGAGCAGCACATTCCTCCTCTTCATTCAAGTCAATAGGAACCATGCCACTGAAAGTCTCAGGCCCTATGATAATTTGCTCCATCATGCTGTCACAGCTCATAGTTGCAAACCTTCTGGATTTGTCTGTCAAAAGGTCCTCTAGCTGCTTTGAGCTCAAAATATCAAGTCCGGCTTCACAGGCCAGGAGCTTGTCCTCTGTCTTCAGCAACCCAGACGGTGACAGGCAGCTACTGTCCTCAGGTTTATCACTGTAGTTGTTTTCTCTTTTTGCTACTTCACATGCTTCAAGTCCTTGACTACATGGTCTGAAAACCTGGGATTTCCCAGAATCCCCCTCTTTTGAGATTAACACTAGGGAAGGTTCCTCTAATTGACGAAGGGCAGACAGAGAAGCCTCTCTCTCTGTCAGTTCACCACAGCTGCCACCTATGACTTGGGATGTTTCTGATGTTCCTTTTACTTCATCCCCTGGCTTAGACAAATCACTTGGCTTTGCTACATTGTCCCTGGGTGGGAAGCAAAGGCTTTGCTGTTCAGGGATCAAGGGTTCGCTATGCTGATTCTGGGCATTCATTTGATATGCTCCATTCAAGGGTCCTCTATCTTCTCTTTCGACGTGAAGAACTGGTTTGTCTGGGATTGAGTAACTTGAATTATGATCCTGAGGCTGTTGTTGCAAAAATGATAGAGACTCCTTTGGGGAATGCTTACTGTATTCCCCAAAGCACGGTGGCCAGGTTGGTTCTTCTTTGGTGGCAATCCGGACCCCTACACTTTGCAAGAGTATGGATTTCTGCAGGATGAAGTCTCTGTGCTCTACATGGGCAAGCTTCACAACAGTGGGCCTGGGGGCCTGGGCACTGTCTGCCCTATAAGCCTCTTTGATGTACCTATTGCACTGCATGCCATTAACACAGACATGCTTGGCCAGGAAGCTGTGCACCAGCTCCAAGGTATTTTCCCCATCTTGCTCAGGAAGTCCATACAGATACAGAATGGCTTCCTCAGGAAGTCTTCCCACCTGGGGCTCCTGGGCCTTTCCTCCTGCACACACCTTGGCAAGGGAGCTGCTGCCCACCTGCAAGCCTATTTCACTCAGAACTGAGTCTACACAGCTAGAGACTTCATCCACTGAACCCTGGACTTGGCTCAAGTGCTGCTGCAGCTCAGCAATCTCAGTTTGGAGACGACTGATGCCTTGCAGCTCTCTGATTATATAGTCCACTACATCCCCCAAAGGTCCTTGTTGTTCAAGGCTCCAGCCTTGGCCCCTGGACAAAAGGAACTTGGCTTGATTCCCTTCTGAGGACTCTTGACAGCTGGTGGTAATGCTGGCAGATGAGAGGTCCTGAGAGCTAGACCTCTGGGCTGTGGAGCCCAGAGGAAGCGGGCTGCTGGCCTCCTGTCCAAAGCTGCTGTACTGGGCCAGGCCCCCGTCTCTATCCCCACCAATGGCTGAGGCTGTTGACCCACAGCGAGGGGGCATGGAGCTGTCCTCTGGTAAGGATTCAGCAGGTCCTGAGGACTTGCTCTTGATGCCACACATGGTCTCTGCCTTAGCTTTATCTGGGGAAATCCTGGAGGAGGGTCCCAAGGTGACCATGATTTCTTCCTCTGACTCTTGCAACAATCGCTTCATTTTCTCCCTCTGGGTTTGAGGTATTCTCTGTTTCTTCCTCTTATTTCTGATCAGGATGCTTACTAGAGATTGTCTTGGAAGGCAATACCCTGTCCTGCTCTTTTCAGGCTACTTCTAGCAATAATTGCTGGCTGATGCCTTGGGCTTAGCCCACAGTGTTGCCTGGATTGGTCCCATGTGTGGTCTCCAAACCTGGCACATGCCCCTGGGATCCTGGCTTGACTCTTATCCTGCAGCTAGTGAAAAAGGAAAATAGTGCACTCAGGTCAGAAAGCAGCAGGATACTTTTAACCTGAATCAAACTGCCAAGAAGGAATAAAAATGTTACCCTCTAAGACTGTGGAAGTCAACCCTGACTTGTCTCCCCATGCTGGTCTTAAAAGCTATAGGCAATCAGTTCTCTTTCCTTGGCTTTTCATCAGAGTATTGATATAAAATTGAATCAAGCCCTTTTGTTCTGGGCAAGTACCCAAAGGCACAAGGATTGAGACAAACTCCTGGGAAGTAGGTAGGGGTGAGATCAATGAGTAACTGAATCTTTATAAAAATTCAACACGAGGGTCTGGCTCAGGAATGAACAAATAGATGCTTAACTACCAAAGCTCAAATCACATACACAGTGAACAAATGACAAAGACAAGATGAAGAATGTTATTTTTCTTTTTTCCTAGTTGGTTGTTCTGGTGAAGGCTCAGCTACTCCAGGTTCACTCCTGCCTGTGCTGATGCTCTATATTCACAAGAACTTATAGCACAAAGTGATAGCAACCCTTAACTGGAGAAAGGACCATGGTAAGTATTTAAAACTTGGAAGGAAAAAAATGTTTCCTATACCTAGTTCTAGAATAAGATAGCACAGTGTGGGCATACTTACTGTCCAGACTCAGGAGGCATTTAGCATGTTTGGATTAGAGGGCCAGATGGCCAAAGGCACACATATGATGGGCTCACAGGTGGGGATGAAAGAGGCTCAGGCTTAGCTGGAGTTCTGAACTCCATTTTATAGTCTCTAAGGGCCTGGTGCAGCCTAATCAATACACAGGTTTGGCTCGCCTGGCCCACAGAGCATCTGGTCTAATGCCTTCTTCAGAGCACCAGGGGAAGTGATTTTCTTGGAGTAATAAGGGGGTTGTTTTAGCCCTCTGATTGGCCTGTGAAGGATAGATGGAGAGTTGATTATATCACAGAGGGCTCCACAGTGCTTTGCTGTTCTCCAAAAAGGTAAAGATAGACCTGCCACCAGTCTTGCCCCTAAACCTAAGCTATTGGCACCTGTACTACAGAGGTTGAGATGACTATTACCTTACATGAGGTAGGCATCCATTCTCTTTTTACTGGAAATGTACAATATAGGGAAGGAGCAGAGTGGAAAGTACAAAGGGGAAAGCAGAGAGCCCAAGCAGACATGGAACTGCCAATACTCTGTCTCTGCTGGGTCTCCCTGGGAAGGGTAAAACCAGAGATGGTTTTCCCAATTTCTAGATTTGATCAAGATTTCTAAATCTTTTAAACCCTTGCCTCTTATTCTTTTTCCAGTACTCAAGTTAACCCCAAAAAATGGAAAATAGCATGTGAAAAAAACAAACTGACTACCCTGGCTGGATTTGCTCAGGGGTTAGAGTGCAGGCCCTTGGATCAAAGGGCTGTGGGTTCAATTCCCAGTCAAGGGCATGTACCTCATTGCAGGTTCAATCCCAGCCCAAGTCAAGGTGTGAGCAGGAGGCAACCAATAATATCTCTCCCCCCACTTCCACTCTCTCTGAAAAACCAGTGGAAAAAATATCCTTGGGTGAGGATTAGAAAAAAACAAAACAAACTTATAGCTCCCACTGCAATTCATTTTCAGGAAAGGCTACCATCTACGGTCTATGGGCCTAAAAGTTAAAATCACTATGCCTCCCAGACTAGGGAGAACCAGAAGGATGAGTCACAAGATTTGGGATAAAGATGAAGCTGACTTTTTAAAAATAACTAGGCCAAGAATCAAGAAACAGAAACTAGATTAATTCCCATTTCATTTCTTCCCTTCTATCTAGCTCACCAAAAACTCTACTTCATCTAGGAATTCCCCATCTAAGAATTCTACCCATCCTGTAAGGCATTTGAAAGGCCTAATTATTGCCTTTCTTTTTCTTTTTCTTTATTTTGGTTAATCCTTGCCTGAGGATATTTTTCCATTGATTTTTTAGGGAGAGTAGAAGAAAGGGAAAGACAGAGAGAAACATCAATGTGAGAGAAACAACATCAATTGGTTGCCTCCTGCATGAACCCCGACTGTGGCCCGGGCCAGGGAGGAGCCTGCAACCAAGGTATATGCCCTTGACCGGAACCAAATCCAGGACCCTTTGGTCTGCAGGCCGATGCTCTATCCACTGAGCCAAACCAGGTAGGGCTTTTAAATTTTTTAAAATATATTTTTATTGATTTCAGAGAGGAAGGGAGAGGGAGAAAGAGATAGAAACATCAATGGTGAGAGAGAATCATTGATTGGCTGCCTCCTGCATGCCCCCTACTGGGGATCAAGCCCATAACCCAGACATGTGTCCCAACCAAGAATCGAACCATGACCTCCTGGTTCCTGAGTTGATGCTCATCCACTGGGCCACACCTGCCAGGCTAATTATTGCTTTTCAAGCATTATTACTTTACTCCAATGTCTCAAGGGGCTGAGGTCAGCCACACCCCTAATCTAGCCAACTCAATCTAGTCTGTGTGTGAGAGAGGGGATGCTCTATATTCACAAGAACTCCTGGGTCTTGGGCTTAGTGTCCAGCTGCCTAAGCAGCAAAGCCCTCAATTCTAGTACTGACTTGTAAAATTATTCCTTTTCTCCTCCAACAGGTACAAAATTTATATTTCTAAAGCCACTCCTTTCTTTTCTCCCTAACTGTGCAAGGTATTAGCACCTTGGCCCTAGAAGGGCTGGAGCTGGCAATTAGCCTTTCAAGTTTGTCTCAAGGAGAAAGATTGCTTACTGAACCAAGATGAAAGCTCCGTGTATGACCACATGATGCCATGAGGAAGTGCTACTAGGCTGAGAATCAGAAGACTTAAGTTTGGGTCTTCCTTCACCAGTGACCTTTGATTAAACATTTGACTTATCTGTGTCTTAGTTTTCTCATCTGTAAAGGGGAAAGTAGGAATGTTATAAAGCTAAAATGTGAGACTGGTAATTGGTAAACAATAAAGAACTGCAGTGTTATTATTACTAACATGGCAAGTCCCTGAGACAAAGAAGCAGGGAAACTAATATCTAAGCCAAGCATGCAACCGTCTAAATCGTATGATTTGAGTGAACCATGACTTCTATTCCAGCCCCAGCTCCCTATCTTTCCCAGTCACTTTTAATGATCTACAGCAGTGCCTGGAATCCGACCATTAAGTGACATCCTTTATTAGTCTTGCTTCCTTCTAGAAGCTTTTTCTTTTTTTTTTAAGGTAAGAAAAAGGAGGAGCAAAACATTCAGGTGACAACAGGCTTGCCATCCTCCCTCAGGCAAATCGAAAGTATGAGGAAAGGACAATAACTATAGGAGGCAAGCTTTTCCTTTCTAATGCTGGTAAGGCCCAGAACTCATTTCCAGGTCCACCAAGTCAGCCTCACTTTGGTCCAGGATGAGGCATTTTCTCAGGAACAAAAATGAAGCTAACTCACCTGCTATTGCTTCAGTGCAGGCCAGGTTAACTTTGGGCCTATCTGCTTCTGTCCCTCAGATCAGTACTCTAGAATAGATAGTGTTGGCCTAACTTCCTGCACATCTTGCCAGGTGAACCCTCCAAGAGTGCAGTGCCTACAATACTTGCTGGCCAGCCACACAGGGGCAAATTACTCTGAACTTGAAAATCACCTCCTGGGGATACAGGTTTCCTTAAGGCACAAAATCCACTCCGTTATTCAGATATTTAAGTTCTGAAGCAGGGGACAGAGCCCAATGTGATGCCCAGAGGATCAACCACTCTGCTCAGAGCCCAATAGGATACCAAAAGCCAGGATGCACTGAAGGGGCAAGCCTCAGGATCAGGAGGCCTAATTCAAGGCCATCTCCTTCCCCATCCTCTCTTTGCTACTACTGTCCATAGAAATGAAATAACAGGGGCCAAAGTAAGAGAAGGACAATTTGATCTCTAAATCAATTCAACCAATGTGCCAGGCACTAAGCTATGTGTCAGGGATATAAGGCATAGTTCCTGTTCTCTAATATATCAAGGTTTGGAGCAGGAGATGGGCATATAGACAAGCACAAGATAAAGTAATACATGTTATAACAGAAGGTGTAAAAAAGTAAATAAAAGCAAGCATTTAATTATAGGGATGGATAATATGAAGGCAGAGAGAGGCCCAGTAAAACCTGGGCAGGGAAGGCCACAGACAAGTAGTATTTGAGCTTATGGGATAAGGAAGCCTTGGGGTCCACCCAGCTCAAACCTGGCCCTATAGTTTCCTCTATTACCTACCCAGTCCTGTCACTCTGCTCTATCCAGTTGGCCTATCCACTCTCCAAATCTTATACATGTACTCTCAAATATAATACTTTCTGCAATCTTTCCCTAAAGAATGTCTAAGGCTAGGAAAAATAAAGCACACCTTTCAAGGAATATCTGTGTTTGAAAAGGGAACACATCAAAACAAAATGAGCTTGGCTGGCGTGGCTCAGTAGTTGAGTGTCAGCCTATGAACCAGGAGATCCCAGTTCGATTCCTGGTCAGGGCACATGCCTGGGTATGGACTCCATCCCCAGTGTGGGGTGTGCAGGAGGCAGCTCATCAATGATTTTTCTCTCATCATTGATGTTTCTATCTCTCTCTCCCTCTCCCTTCCTCTCTGAAATCAATATAAATAAATATATATTTTAAAAACAAAATGAAGCCGAAACCGGTTTGGCTCAGTGGATAGAGCATTGGTCTGCGGACTCAAGGGTCCCAGGTTCGATTCCGGTCAAGGGCATGTACCTTGGTTGCGGGCACATCCCCGGTAGGGGGTATGCAGGAGGCAGCTGATTGATGTCTCTAACTCGCTCTTCCTCTCCCTTCCTCTCTGTAAAAAATAAATAAAATAAAATAAATAAAATAAAATCTCAAGCTTTTAAAAAAAACAAAAAGAATGAATTAATCAAAAGGAGTAAAGCTCCAATGATAGAAAGCTAAGTAATATGGGAAGGAGTAAACCCCCCTAAAGCCTACTCAAAGTCAAGGAGCAAACGCCCTTCAGTTTTCTGAAAGAGCTAATTCTTTTACTACTTTCTGACTTATCAAATAAATGTGATTAAAATGTGAATATTCCTTGTAAAATTGCTTCTGACCCAAATCCTGGCTTGGAGAAAACAACTGGGGAACCTCTGGGGACAGCCAGGACTCTATGCATATCAAGCAGCCTCTCACTTTGTGTGAAGCTCTGAAGGCAGAAAGCCAAGAGCTCTGAGCCCCTTACTCCCCAGGGGTCATATATTCCTGGACCATTTACCAATTATGTTATATGGCTAATATAGTAGAAGAAATTAATTTTTAAATTTTTATTTATTAGAGAGAGAGAGAGAGGAAGGGAGACAGAGAAACATCGATTTGTTGTTCCACTTATTTATGCATTCATTGGTTGATTATTATATGTGCCCTAACTAGGGACTGAATCCATAACCTTGGCCTATCAGGACAACGTTCTAACAAAATGTGCTATTAGCCGAAATCGGTTTGGCTCAGTGGATAGAGCGTCGGCGTGTGGACTCAAGGGTCCCAGGTTCGATTCCGGTCAAGGGCATGTACCTTGGTTGCGGGCACATCCCCAGTAGGGGGTGTGCAAGAGGCAGCTGATCGATGTTTCTCTCTCATCGATGTTTCTAACTCTCTATCCCTCTCTCTTCCTCTCTGTAAAAAATCAATAAAATATATTTAAAACAAAAACAAAAACAAAATGTGCTATTAGACCAGGGCAAAGGGGAGGAAGGGCTTTCTAGGGCCACAGCAGGTAGGGGTCCACAGGAATGGATGCTAACCTTAGAGAAAAAGTCAATGCTTACAGAGAATCTTGTCAGAGAAAATGATCAGGGTCACAAGGTATGAAACGTGATGTTAACCAAATGGAATAAAAGAATGCCCTAGATCAGTGGTCAGCAAACTCATTAGTCAACAGAGCCAAATATCAACAGTACAACAATTGAAATTTCTTTTGAGAGCCAAATTTTTTAAACTTAAACTTCTTCTAACGCCACTTCTTCAAAATAGACTCGCCCAGGCCGTGGTATTTTGTGGAAGAGCCACACTCAAGGGGCCAAAGAGCCACATGTGGCTCTCAAGCCGCAGTTTGCCGACCAAGGCCCTAGATCAAATGCAAAGCAAGGTCAAAGGACGGTAGCTCCTAGGATTTATCACCCTTCCTCACCAGCTTTAGGGGGAACACCATTTATAGGCCAAAAGCTGGACATTGTAAATGAAAGAAAACCTCAAGCATTGTACCAAGAGAGAACCTTGAGTAATGTACAGTAGCATGAGAGAGGAGGCAGCCTTCAGGGAGTTGGCATATGAGGACCTCAGAATGAAGACTGAGTGACAGTTAGGAGAGCTGGGGAGTCTGTGCCCTGCCCAGGCCTCCCTTTCAGCAGCACCAAGGTTTATTATACCAAAGAGTATAACAAACCATAAAGACACATGTACCCAGACTCTGATACTCATGACAAAGACTCTCCTTTGACCAAACTTGAGACAGGTTGCTCTGAGTCCCCTTTCTAACTAGGCCCCTGACCTTGGGCTCTGTTTAGTCCAATTTTAGCAAGAATTTTCCTGGGCCAGTTTAGTGAAAACATCCCACCTTTGATATCTGACCAAATTCCTTATCTCCCACCCTACCCAACTTCCAGCAAAAATCCTGTCAAATCAGTTTAGCCAGACTCTCCTATTCTCCTGATATTTCCTCTTAGTAATTTTCATCCACTTACTCTCACCCCTGCTCCTGTCTATAAATTTCCACTTTTCCTTGTATTCGGAGTTAGGCTCAATCTCTGTGCTCTATTACAATACCCTAATGTAGTAGTCCCCCTGAATAAAGTCTGCCTTACTATCTTTAACATGTGTCAAAATAATATTTTCTTAAGCACTTATCACACTCTCTTTTTTCCTTATTACCATGGCTCTTGTGAACAGAATGAAGAAGCCACCTGAGCAGGAATCATGCCCCCTGCCCCCCTCCCAAAAAAAACAAACCATCCTACATTATCTATCACTTTACTCTGCAATCGTTTCTTCATAGAACTTATTACCTCATTACCACCTGATTGATCATATATTTGTTTGCTTGTTTATTATTGGTCTCTCCAGACCTTTTATCCTAGAATGAGAGCAGGCATTCTGTTTTATTCATTGTTGTTTTCCTAGCACCTAAAACAGTGCCTGGTACATACGGTGCTCAAAATAAACAAAACAATCTTGCCACTGAGTAAAAGGAACCAAAACACAAAATTAGAAAATGTGAGAAGAGTCCTTTAGAGAATACTACACTGTGATATAGCCTATGGAGTAGTAGTTTTGTTTGGCTATCATAGCATTTTTCTTAATTTTAACATTTGCATTCCTTTTTTCATACTGAGTCCTTGAAGTCTGGTATGTAGCTTACATTTACAGCCCATCTCAATTTAGACTAGCCACCTGACAAGTATTCAACAGTCACATGTGGCCAGTAGCTACCATAGTGGACAGCACAGGTCGAGAAGGATGGGGCAGGGTATACTCTGGGGAGCCTTCAAAAACCTGACAGCAGATGCTCACTGCAAAGAGCAGACTATCATCACAGGGGCAGCAGAATGCTCTGTTCTTTCACTCATCCTTTTACCTAATCACTTTGATACCAGCTAGAAGCAGCTTATTTCCATTTTGTGACAGATTCAATCTTTTTCAAGGCCACAAAGAATGAAATATTAAGACCCCAACCTGCAGAGGATGAGACCTTTTCTCTCTCTCAACCTGACCCTTTCTAGACACTTTGTAGCTTCCTTCTTCCCAATTCTCTGGGCAAAACCACAGGATAAACCTAATTACTTCAACAGAAGCTACCCCTTGTCTCACAGATAAGAGCATAACCTCAATGGAGCTGGGTCAAAGGTATGCTATCCTACACAATTCACACTAGAGGGACACATAACAATAGTAAAATTGTATTTGTTTAGTATTACCGTTTATATGATTCCTATTTTATCATCACAACAGCCCTGTGAAGTGGGAGAGAAAAGGTCACTTTGACTAGGATTTAAAAGGGGTATTCAGTCTACAAAGTTAGTGCTCTTTTCACCACATATTCATGACACAAATGGACAGATTATCTACTATGCAAGTGTGCACACACTTAAGACTGAGAAAACTCAAGATGACTTTTCTATTTATATGGCATTGCACACGAGAGGAAAAAATTAATACATTTGACAAGAGGACAGTATACAGAAAATGGAAAGGTTTTAAGTATACACAGGCACAGGAAATATACACAAGAATAGGAAAGTTACTGAGTATGTGCAAACATGCATAAGATAAAGAGACAGCTATCTATCTATATGTGTATGTACATGGAGGGAAAGCTGGCTTGTGTATATTCATATAAGATGAATGAATGAGTTGTCTATATGTATATACACACAGAGAGGAATGAACATGTTAGCTATAAACATATGAACATAACGAGAGGGAGAAAACAGATCATTTGTATACAAGTATGCATACATCCAGAGGGGTAGATGGGTTATGCATATACATATAGAAGAGTACCAAGGAAGAATGGATGGTCAGATTATCAGTACATAAACATGCGCACGTGAAGATTCTATCCTCAGTGCTGAGTATGCTATTTTTCACTCATTATAATGACCCCCCACCAGCAGGTTGTCTCAAGCAGTTATATAATTAATATATAACTGTTCCTTATCCCACCCACAAATGCTTTGCTTTTGTCCCTTCTTATCGTTCAGTCAGTCATACACTTGATACCACTTACCTTGTTGCTTCAACCAAAAGAAGAGTTAAGGAAATTTTAAAAACCAACACATTAAAACCACAAATACTCAAGTTTTAAAATGCAAGTGCTGTCTGTAAGAGGAAATCCATTCAGAAGCACTCCTTGGTTTGATAATGAAGCCACAGGATGAACTTTCTATGCCACAGCACGGCTGTTTGCCCAACCAGCAAACAGAGCCAAGGAGCTGTTATTCTCAGTTGCATCCAGCTGGCTGGCTCCACGGTGCAAAGTTGACGATAGGAACAATGCCCAGCAGAGAAATCCTCTCATTGAAAGGCTGGGCAGGAATCTTGCTGACTACAAATCTAGGAATCCAATCTGGTCCACACCTCTCTGCTGAGGGGGATTCTGACGACGAGCCTGCTTCAGCAATAGCAGCCAAACTTCAACTGGATGTGGAATTCTAACTCAATCGATTCCGGGCTTTGAGACTGAGACAGAAAGCAGGGCAGCTCCCCTGCTCCTGCTGCTGCTCCTCCTCCTCTCCAGCTGCTTCCTGCCTGCAACCTCCCATAGGGCACCAGCCCTCCTCACACATTCCTGGAGCACACACCCCCTTCCCCAGCACACTCACGCACACATAGACCTCACCAGCAAGCTCACTCACACACCCTGGGTGAGTGTCTCTCCCTCTCGCTAAATATAGATCTTACTCTCTCCCCTCCCCCATTTCTTCCCCTCATTTTTCTCCCTGCTCCTTTCTTCTCCCCTGCCTATTCACCTCTCTCGTGTCTGGGCTATAGGATATAAAGACACAGAAGGAGGCCTATACTTTGAGGAGCTCCCTGTTTCAGAGGAAAGACAGAACATAGCAAGAAACTGCCAGAGCATAATATAAAGGGAGTTTTCCCTTCTGCTGAGACAAGCTCTAGGTTTTATTGTTTGATTGATAGGTTTTTGTTTTGTTTGTTGGTTTTTGTATGAATATAATCTGCTGTCTGCATTTGGTGAATAGGTAAAGTACCCAAGTGCAGTTAGAAATCAAATAGAATCATGTTCTCAGACTAGTTCTTCCTGAACAGCCACAGCAAGAGAAGCCACTGGAAAACAAGAATGCCTCTAGGCTATGCCAAGGCAAGGATTAGAGAGAAGTAGGTGATGCTGGGTAGGCTGAGATGTACCCTCTACTGCGCAAGTCATGACCACATATTGTTTTAGAATCCAAAATTAGGAACCAAGTAACCTAAAGTGATATCACACTGACCAAAAGCTGTCTAAGGTTCAAGGACCTGGTATCATGATCCCAAATTTCCCAGTCCTTTGCCATTAGCATCCTTGTCTCCCTAGAGACTTGCTAGTCAGGTGGCTCTCACATGGCCCTAATTCCTAATAATTCAACAATTCTGGTTATTACTCATCAGAAAATTGAATATCCTTATCTTCAAAGAGCATTCAAGCTGTTCACTGCAACATGATGCCGAACATAAGCCACAAGCATAAGCCACATATATAACATACATGACATCCCTTTCTGATCTGCAACCACAGAAGAGGAGAAAACACAGTCTGAGTCCAGAGAACGTAAGAATTCTCAATATAGCGTTCCAATCAGCCAATAACAAACCAGTGAAGCACTCCTAGTCTACCTCCTCTGAGCTTCTCGTCATGAGAAGAGATCCACTCTTTCTGAGGCAAACTGCAGATGGGCAAGTTTGATTAACCCAATCTAGGCTCTCCAATCTTGCTACTTCTGCTGCCTTGCAACATTCCTCATGACAATCCACAACAGAACACAGCCCTATTATACAGGAATCAGGTAGTCAGTCTATGGGGGCCACCACAGAATCTGTCACTGCAAAACAGGCAGCCCTATATAGTAGATAAAACAAGCTTTTAAATTAAGAATGATTTCCTTGGCTTGGCCAAGATCCTGAGGAGAAAGCGTTTATTCCACAGCCAACATTTGCCTCCCTACTGCCTTCTTCCAATATCATCGCTTCCCCCTCAACCAGGGAAGAAAATTTAGATTCCAAGACATGCTAAACAACCCATTTCTTAACTATCCACCTCATTATACAGCCAATGCTGACAGCAGAGCAAATACCTCCTAACCCAGTCAGGAGTTGGCTGGATGACAGAAGAGATAAGGATTGGCAGTGCAACTATAGCCACATCTAAATACAGAAAGGAAAAAAGAAACCTTGAAAACTGTCAAATTTCTGTGGAAGTCACAGCCAATTTATTGTGGAGCTTCCCATACTTCAGCCTGGAGAAAAAGTTAAAGGGTTTAAAACAAGAAACACAGGGAAGACTGATTAAGTCAAAATTCCCTCCTCAATCCTGCAGCCACTCATAAAGAGCCCAGGACAGAGGGCTGTCATTACTAGATTTGTATCTGGGCTTCCTAGACTGAGGAGAAGTTCAAACCTTAAGACTGGGGAAGATCCTCAGAACTAGGACAATGCTCAGAAAAAAACTATTTCTTCCTGCCTCACCACCAGTGGCTCCAGGACCTGGCTGAGGCCTCTCGATGCAATACCAGAGGCTAATGTGACCCTGTCTTGTTCATCTGCCTCCCCAGACATCTTCTAAGCAGCTTGGGGTTTCCAGACAAACAAAGGCTCAGACAGCAGAAGATGTGTTTAGGACATGAGGCACAATAAATCTTCTCTCTCTAGTTATAGTCATGACTTTGACCATAAATTATCTTTGTATATTTCCACCTCCCCATGTTTCAGCAAAAGCAAGAAGGAGAATAAGTGGGAAATAGCAGTCAGTGTAAGCTCTGGTGAACGAGTACGACGCCTTCTGCCACCATTCAACAGGGCCCACAGAGTAGCAGACATCCTATGACCACAGGACTATCAGACCTCCTCAGTAGACTAGCCTTTTGGGATAGACACACCATTTCTGTTTCCTGAGCTGTGTGCGCAACAATGCAGCCTCCTGGTCACAGTGGATCTGGCTCTTGGGAATCCTGGGCAGGCTAAAAGGATGGGGGTGCTTTTTTAGAGGTAAGAAATAGCACAAGCACCCACCTCACTTGGGAAGCTTCCTCAACGCAGGGCTGTTTAAGAACTAGCTGGGCAAACCTGGAAAGATAGATTGGGTTAAGAAGGAAAAAGCATTTATTCAGAAGCTGTGGAATGCTCTGAACAGGCATCTCAAGGTCTGGTTCCCAATTTAAATCTTTTCAAGGATCTTTGCCTAGAGACAGATGAGTCAAGATGGAAATTCAATATGAGACACTGACACTCATGCAGAGTTGTGGGAAGGTTCAGAGCTGCAGGAGCTCTAAAGGGGAACTGAATGGATGGGTTAGTCAGAAGACCACCTGGCGCACAGAATTCATCCTCAGCTAAAGATTCGAGTGGTGTCACAAGGATACTGGAGGAGGGACTCACCAACCACAATTTTCCCCTCTCGTACAAAGTCTCCCTGGGACCAGATACAACTGTTCTGGAAGCAAAGAATGTACCTGCTCCACACCTGACCTGCCTTTTCAGGTGTCACTGCTAGAGAGTGGCTGGGTCAGGGCCAGCAGGTGCCTACCTTATCTCCCAATGTTGACAATACGGGGTGGAAATGATAGGGGGAAACCAAGTCCACTTATGCAGGAGTGAGCTTTGACGCTGTTCCTTCTCTACCACTAAGTGAAGCCAGAAGCAACATGAAGAGGCGGACATGTGGTCACACAGCTGGGACCTGTTTCATGAGGAAAATGATTTGTTTTGGTGGCTGAGAAAAGCCTTTTATCCCCCCTGCAGAATTATGCCCTCCATAAACTACTCAAAAAGTATATGCAGCAGAGAATGATGGGCAATGGAAGATGATTCTCCTTCCTCCCTCAGGAACATGCCCCCTAGGGGAGTGATGAGCCTGGCAGAGATGGCTGACTTTACTGATGTGCTAAGACATAGCTGCTACACAGCCTAAATCAGACCTGACAAGCTGCAAGGCAGGCCTAAGGAGACACAAATTGCTGACAAATTTCAGTCCTACAATCAGGTCAAGCACCATCCCTATTAGCAAAAACTTGAACATAAAGAGCTGATAAATTCCTCAGGACTGCCCAGCTGAAGAGTTAGGTTTCTAGCCTGTACCTCTAAAGTCTATGGCCCCATTTCCATCCCAAAATCAAATGATTAAAAACTCATAATCAAAGCAGTCTACAAATTACCTCTCCTCTCACATAAAGCTGGTTAAAAGTCACAGCTCCCAGATTTAAGACTAAAGCTGATCCTGAACTAGTGTCTGCTTATACATATTCCAGTCCAATTCATAAAATGCATTATTGGACCTGCCCCAGTCTCTATACCCCGAGGAAGCCAAGGGCCCATATGATAAGGATTCGCTAATGGGAATCAAAAATTTTGAACTTCATGGGGAAAGTGAGCCTTTTGTACTAAAAGGAGACTATGTTCTAACTGGCTTAATATTGATCAACTATGTCCTTCAGTTGTAAACCCAAATCTAGACAATTCTCCTGGTGTAGAGTCTGTTTCTATAAGCTTTTCAAAATATGCACTTAGCCAACATATAGTATTCTCCATATACTCAAGAATATCTGGTATGAGGCACTGAGTTATATAAAGCTAGCTAATGTTCAAAGGGGGAGAAAAAGACCTAAGGGAGACCCATCCTTAGTTGGGGATTTCTGACAGGGTAACAGGGAATCATGGTGGGGAGAAAGGGAAGCACTCAACTTCCATGAGCCAGGAGAGAGAGCTAGCCCAATTCAAAAAACAGGTCAAGCAATTTGCGATTTGATCCCTTGTTCCACATCCTTGACTGGACATATGAATTTCTCCCAAGAGGAGGTACTAAAAAGAATATCAAAGGCTCAAAGCAGTTTTCTCAACCTGCCTTTTCACGCCCTGGTTTATTCCAACTGACAGGGCTCCTGCCTCTAGCATTACAGCCCAATTAGAGTGCCTATCTATTCTTCGGGCCTGGAGTGAGAGAGCAGCCCTTCAGCAACTCCTAAAGGTTAGAGTGAGTAACTAATATGCATGTATCATAAGAGACACAGATGAAATGTAAGAATTTGAGAGAGGAAAATATTTCCAGCTTTCAAGATGCTAGTTCGGAAGAGAATTAGGGAAGGGTCTGTGAAAGAAGTGGTATCTGAGCTTGATATTGAGGATAAATAATATTTAGATATGTGGAAACGGAAAGGAAGAAAAGGCAGATGATACAGGATGAGCAAAAATATAAAAAAGAGAAAAAGGTATGTGTTGGCATGATCTCACTCATTTATGGATAATAAAGAACATTATGAACTTGAACAAAAAGATAGATACAGAGGCAGTAAAGCATCAAACAGTCTGTCAAATTACAGCAGGAAGGTTAGGGAGAGGTGGGGAAGATAAGAGATCAACCAAAGGACTTGTATGCATGCATATAAACATAACCAATGGACGCAAAACTCTGGGGGGTGAGGGCATATATGGGAGTGGGGTTGGGGTGGGGCAATGGTAAGATATGTACACATATAATACCTTAATAAAAAAAATTGGAAAAAAAAAGATATGTGTTGGAAAGAAAAGAAAATTAACATTTACTGAATGCTATCAATATACCAGGCCCTGCTCTACATATATTATCTTATTTAACCTATATCCAATCACGGAAGAAAATGATATCCTATTTAGAGATGAGAAAACTAAGTTTCTAAGAGACTGGGTAACTTGTTTATGTCTAAACAAGTGGCTCCACCAGCTAGTAAGTGGTGGAGCCATATTTCAAACTCAGTCTCTGGCTGATTCCAAGGCCCAACTTCTAACCATACAATATGGCCTCAGGGTTAACAAGGTTAGAGAAGTAGGTTGGGCCAAGTCATGGGTGGTAATGGATATCAGGCTAAAAATGTTGAGACTATAACTTAACTACCAGTGAAAAGAAAAATTAAAGTTTTTTTTTTTAAGTTTTTTTTTTAGAAGAAATTTTCCTTCCATTCATTCACTCACAATCTGTTATGTGAGCTTGCTAGGTGCCAGGCATCGGGATATAAAGGTAAATAGACACAGTCCCTATTCTGTATTTCCATGCTATTTTCATTTAGCATTTATTTAAAATTTGTATTGAATTATAACATACATACAGAAAAGTACGCAAATCAAAAGTACACCAGTGTAAACAGAATACATATCAGGAACAGAATGTTATCATAATTCCAGAAGCCCCCTTGTGCTCATAACTAGTCACTACCAGCCCCCTCCTCCAAAGATAATCACTATCCTCAAGTCTAATACCACAGATTACTTTTGCCTATTTCTGAACTTCATATAAAAGGAATCATTCAGTATTCATATAATTTTAAGAAATACATGATCTTGAGGGCACACTCACTCAATTCTAGGACAATATGATAAACTATAAATTAAACCAAAATTAACTATATGAAATGCTATAGAAAAATATAAAAATGAGTATCTAACTCTACCTGGGGATTCTGGGAAAGGCTTTAAAGGATGTAACATCTAAGTTGAGCTCTGAGCATAACTGATAGCCATGACTAGTGCTCTGTTTCAGGAAGATAAACCTGGCAGTGGTATATACAATGGATTCCAAGAAAAATATAAAAGCAAGGAAACCCTTGGAAGGCTAATACTATAATCTAAGCAGTAAAGAGGGGAACAGAGAAGATGAGACAGATAAAAGAAGTCACAGAGACAAAAAGAGCAATATCTGGCAAATGATCCAATGTGGGAGGCGAGAGAAGGAAGAATGACACCATGCTTTTGAGTGGGTGACTAGCAGAATGATGGTGATTTTAATACAAATACAGAACAAAGGAAGAGGAATAGACCCAGAAGGGAAGTTTCAAACATTGGAAAATTGTGGTGAAAAATAACTAGTAGATAACGAGACATGAAGGATAGAGCCTAAGGTGAAAGGGAAGGGTTGGAAGTATAGATATGGAATCATCTGCTTAGAAAGGCTGATTGGAAGTCTACTGGCTGCCTATCACAAGCCAGGATCACGCACAGTACTGGCCTTACAGAGGTTGCTCAATTAAGGATTCTGGATTAGAGGCTGAGGAGAAGCAGATTTGAGATTAAAAGAGATGCCTGAGGAGAAGGCTGTAGAAAGAAGAGACAGAAACAGGAAGGAAAGGAGATAAGCAAAGGAAGAAAGGAAGGAAGAAAATTGGGAGAATCTAGAATAATGGAAGCCAAGAAAAGAGGAAGTTATAAATAGGGAGTTTCAAAAAACACTATGAAATGCTACAGAGAGAAAGGAGAATAAAGACTGAGGAAGGTGTCTGAGGGGGTGGTGGGAGTATATAAATATTTAACTGTTATCTATTTATATCTCCCATGTGGCCTATTACCTCTCAAATAATAAGAAAATGTCTTAGAAATAGCCCCAACAGCAACCAGTGGTTCTCACTTATTAGTTGGCTTCATTTAAAATAGAGTAATTACGTTAGTTGCTTCCTTTTGGATAATTCTGGCAAAAGGATTTCCTCTCACAGACGAAAAGTTCCTTCCCAGACAGTATCAAATGTCCACGTTGGTTGGATGGTCAAACAAGCAGTAGGAGTTAGAGAAAGTAGTAGAAAGAAGGGCTGCTTTGCTTATTATTTGGAAGCAAGTAATTTTGTACTGAGGCATCAATCATATTTATTCCATAAGAGTTTATTAAGTACCTTCCTTTACTGATACTTGTCCAGAAAATACTGCCAGCTGGAACTAAGGTCTGCTGTCAGTACCTGCTACCTTCCTCTGATTCTAGGCAGGTCAATGATATCATGGCATTCCTCAGAGATGTTTTTATATGCTCCTCAAAAACCAATGGCAAATTCCACCCTTTCAAACAAGCTGCCCCAAATTCCAGTCCCAGATGTGACGTTTTATAAATCACCAGGTTCAGTCACAGCCTACAACAAGATCTAAGGTTTACAAAAGACCAACATCTTAATAAATACACAGATCCAAGCCATGAACATGTCCAGAGTATTTCAGAGGAAGGGGAGGAAGCATTTCTCCTGACAAGTATTCAAAAATAGCTCTTGGAAAATATTCCCACAGCAGCCTTGGACCCCCTTCCCCTAGACTCAAGTTAAGGCACTTCACTGACTTCTTCCTTAAGAGACCGGGCTTCATCATTTTTTTTCCACAAGGGAAATCCCTTTTTCAAGGTTTTAATCATAGCACAAGAAAGAAGTATTTTTGCTTGGGAGAGTTACAAGTAAGAACAGAACTTTGCAGAGAGAACATTCATTTTCTGTCTTAATGATCATCCCTGAGAAAATGCTGATCCGTCTCTCAAGCTGACCAGCTGCAATCTTGGATCTCCTGGGATTGCTCCATTTAAGCACAGCCCGTCTAATCTATATGCTCACTTCTGTCTCTGCTTACTAAGCCTCTTCGTCCTCAGCTTTCTTTAGCAACAACCTAAGAGCTTCTGGCAAGGCTTTCTCACGACCTACCTCCATGCCTTCTCCTTCACTGTCCCTTCCACCTGGAACACCCACCCACCTGCTGCCACCGCAGTCTCCGTTTCTAGAGCTAAAAGTCTCACCTCCTCCCCCAGATTTTTCTGCAGCTAAGCCAAATAAGGTAAAGAATCATATTCATTCCACCCACACTACCAACATTACTGCCTCATCAGCATTAGCAATGTCATCAAACACTTATTAATAAGTACATATGGCCAGGTACGCAGCCAGCCCAGATACAGAGATGCCCTATATGATCTCTTCCCCCAAGCTGCTAACACTCTTATAGGAATGGCATAAGAATAGTTCCTCAAAGTCTACTGAATGTAGTATCAACTAAAGAAGTATAAATGTCCTATAAACTTACAGGAATATTCAAATCACAAATAAAGAAATGCAAATAAAAATAATGGTATATCATTATTCTGCCAAATTGGCAAAATTTTTCTAAAATTACAATGTTGGAGCAGCATACTCAAATATTCAAAGAACAAATGGGAAAAATTTTCTGAAAACACATCTAGAAGTTTATCAGAAGCCTTTAAAAAGTATACTGTATACTCTTTAACTCTAATTTATTTGACTCCACTTTACTTTGAGAAAGCTAAGTTAAAAAAATAATCAGAAATGAAAATAGACTTAATGATGTCCATAATAGCATTGTTTATCTTAGTAAAGAAACAAGAGAAATTGTTTGGAACATCTACATGATGGAATATTATTAACCTATTAATAACCATTAAATGTTTTCAAAAATATTTAATAACCCAGATTAAGGCACACAAAAACAATCTAAATGAGAAAAACTTTAAATCCACACATAATATGGTCCAGATTCAGTAACTTTATATTCATGTATATAAAAACTAGAGGCCTGATGCATGAAATTCGTGCAAGGGTAGGCCTTCCTTCCCCTGGCTTCACAGCCCTGGCCCATGCCCACACCCACCTTGGATTGGCACTGCCTGTGTCCACCACCACACCCCCCCAGTTTCCCTGTTCCACGGAGACCCCTGATCGATCATCCTGCAGAGGGTGGCCTGGGCCTTCCTCTTTGGGGCAATCACAGAAACCTCTCCCCCCCCTCTTGGTCACCCCACTGGCCAGTGGCCTGGGCCTCCCTCTGGGGGCCGATCGTGGGGAGATGGCAGGGCCCCCAATCAATCACATTGCACCCGCCTTGGCTGGCCTGGTGCCAGTACGTGTCATAGCGTGATTGTCCAGATGGTCATTCTTGCTGTTTGGCTATTCGGTCGATTTGCATATTATGCTTTTATTATTACAGATTATATTAAAAAACATAGTTAATATTTTGCTGTTATTAGCTTTAGGTACTTGCCTTAGGAAAATAAAAATAGGAATAATTAAGAGAAGATAAAGAAGCACAGGGAAACTTCTGTGGAAATGCTGATGGGCTTTTCTGGCTTCTTAAGCATCCATAAAAAGCTGGCTAAATATTCTGCTAGGTTCTACATTGGCTCTAGAACACCAGCAATAAAAAGTATAGCCCCACATTCAAAGATCTTACAAATACACAGAAAAATGAGATGTTACAGCAAACAAGTAACTCCATTACATCATGGTAAATGCCAATCTAGAAAAAGTATGCACAGAGCCTGGAAGCTTTACACACAAAAAAACTTGACACCTGAGTGTGTGTTTTCTTTTTAATCTTTATTGTTGAAAGCATTACATATGTCCCTGAGTGGGTTTTAAAAGATGTGAATGAAAACTGAGCTAGGTGGCCCTAGCCAAGTGGCTCAGCTGGTTGGAGTGTCGTCCCATACATTAAAGAAGTTGTGGGTTCGATTCCCAGTCAGGGCACATACCTAGGTTGCAGATTCAGTTCCTAGGGCACATATGGAAGGCAACCAATCAATGTTTCTCTCTCTCTCCTAAAAAAAGAAAAGAAACCAATAAAAATATATCCTCGGGTGAGGATTAAAAAAATATATGAGCTAGGTGGAGAAAGAGAAAGAGTATTCCATGTATGGGAAACAGCAAGTATAAAGCCTCTGAGATTCTGAAAAATAATTTTATATGTTGGAAGTGTTGATGAAACAGAACAGTAGAAAGAGGTAAGACTGCAAAGGAATATTGGGTCTATATCAGGCTTTTCAAATTCTTTTTGTGAAGGATCTGTTTTTTATTTCCAATATGTCATGGACTGGTAATTTTGATCTATACCCTGTTCAATGACATGAGACCACTGATCATGTGCTTGATGTCACAGCAATCCAAATTGCCTCTAAATGTTCACTTTCAATTTCAGTAATTATTTCAACAAAGACTAGAAACAAACCTCCTGAACTGGGCTGGTCCATGGACCACACTGAGCTGAATCACAAAAGTTTTATTTTATCATGAAAGCAAATTTATGGAATCATTTAAGTATATTTTTTTCTGGCTTCCTCTTTTTAAATCATAGTTTTAATACATAATTCATAATCCTAAAAGAAAAGGTACTATTATTCTCTTCATTTTCTGGATTAAGAAAATGTACCTCATTAAGGTTAAAAAACTTTCTCACAATGATACACTGAGAAAAAATATTGGACACTCATATCTCAGGTAAGAGTTAATTCCCCTAAAACAACAAAAAGCTCCTGGCATTCAAAAGCTTAATAGGAAAACTGGGCAAAAAAAAAAAAAAAGAACAGACTGTTCATGGAAAAGTAAATACTAATAGCCTTTACTTATATGAAAACATGCTTAACTCTACTGATAATAAAATACGTAAATTTAAACTCTACTGAGATATACCATTGCCTAGCAGACTAGCAAAAATCCTAAAGCCATTCTATTAGGTTTGGGTAGCAAAAAGCACCATCGTGAAATTACTGGTAGGAATATAAATCGATACAATCTCTGTGAAGGCAGATACCCTTTGGGGTAGTCATTAAAGCTGTTCACAGATCCTTCCCTATCTCTTTCAGGGTACAAGCACTACTAACTTGAAGTTATATATATGGCTTTATGATTTGCTTTAGCAGGGGAAATGTGAGCAAAAGTGACATATTGTATCTTCTGGGCAGGAGTTTTAAGAGGCAGAATGCAATTTACTATGTTCTCTTTCATTTATTATCTTTTCTTTCCCCCTACCACCAAGACTGGCAATGTTCTAGGTGCAAGCTATGCCATCAACCTGGTTTGCAGAGAAAACACAATTTAAAGCAAAATATAAGAACATATAGAATGACAAGTAGCATGAGTAAAATAAACCTTTGCTGTTTTAATCCACTGACAAATGGAGGGCAATCTAGCAATATTTATCAAAATTACAAATGCATATCCCCTTAGATACATGTGCATACATGCAAAATGACACATGTAAAAGGTACTCATTTAGAACATGGTTGTTATAACAAGTGACTGGAAACAACCAAACAAACATGAACAGAGACTAGTTAAATACTTGTAGTATATTCATATAGGGGAATATTATGCAGCTGTTTACAAAAGAAAAGTACTCTTAGAGCTAATATGGAAGAATCTATAAGTGAAAAAGCAAAATGTTCTCAGTGTGTATAATATACCATATTTGTAAAAATAAAAAATTGGGGGGAGATTGGAATATCCTATCTAATAAAATAGTAATATGCAAATTGACCATCACTCCAACACACAAGATGGCTGCCCCCACGTGGACACAAGATGGCCAGCAGGGGAGGGCAATTGTGGGCAATCAAGCCAGCAGGGGAGGGCAGTTGAGGACGATCAGGCCTGCAAGGGAGGGTAGTTGGGAGGGACCAGGCCTGCAAGGGAGGGCAGTTGGGGGTGATCAGGCCTGCAAGGGAGGACAGTTAAGGGCAACCAGGCCAGCAGGGGAGGGCAGTTAGGGGTGACCAGGCCAGCAGGGGTGCTGTTAGGCGTTGATCAGGCTGGCAGGGGAGTGGTTAGGGGGCAATTAGGCAGGCAGGCAGGCAGGCAGGCGAGCAGTTGGGAAGCCAGCAGTCCTGGATTGTGAGAGGGATCCCAGATTGGAGAGGGTGCAGGCTGGGCTGAGGGACAACCCTCCCATCGCCCCGTGCATAAATTTCGTGCACTGGGCCTCTAGTATATTCATATTTGCTTACACTTGCATAAAGAAATTCTAGAATAATAGAAACTAACAAAAAATATTATCTTGGGGCAGAGTATTAAGAGGTAACTAGATGCAACTTCCCAACTATTCAGGGGGAAAACTCTTGATGTCATACTTCTTACTGTCTCACAACCTCAAACAATCTGTCAGCAAATCTCATCTTGAGTATAAATGGTGTACTTCTGCCTCTATCTTAACCTGTTATCAAATCCTTCTTTGAACTCTGGCTTATCTTTCTTCTCTTGGCAATACTCAATCAGCTTCCAGTTACATTACCTATGTTAAGAATATATTTATAATTGTTCTCTTATTCAATTAAGTGACAATGGTCCTTAATTACTCATAAGTGAACCATGCCTTTCTCTAAATAATTCCAAGCTTTGGCAACTGTTTTTAGCTATTGTTTTTGAGAGACTCTGAAATGCCTTTTAAAAAGAATATCATAACAAACTATTTCTGCTCCAATATATATTCTTACTTTTCTCATTCAGAACTCTTCTTTTATGTGAAGGTTATTTATTTTACTTTCCTTTATAGTAAGAATTACAAGACCCTTATTTCTTAAAAATTAGAAATAAAATATTAATAACTATTATGACATTGACTTCATTATTTTTGAAATCATAGTTTACGGAATGATTTGAAGGTCTAGTTCCACATCTATTATTTCAATACTTAGTTTTCATAGCTGTCACAGCTAAAACAGATATTGACACACCAGTCAAATGAAAAATGTACAATTATGTCCGATATATCAAAGATTTTGTTGAAGTCTGGCTGTTTTCATCTTCTCTGATGTCTTACAAAATAGTCAGAAATATTTTTATATTTCTAACAAATAAGTTCAAACCTCATTAAAACTACCATTTAATACATTAATAGCCTCTTTCCAAGATTTTAAAATATGCAGTTATGAGTTTTTGTAACACTCATTGTTTCTAATAACAAAAGAGCACACACACACACACAACACACACACACACAAACACACAGAAGCATTTTCAAACATGTGTATTGAAAATGCTTCCTTCAAAGCAGCTACTTTTTCAATCATTTTTAAAACATTATCTTCTTGCTAAAGGGTCAAATGAACAGTGCTTATACAAAGGACAATTTAAAATAAATGATAGTAAGGAATTCATGTAATAAATTAGGAATCAATGAGTCCACATTGATATAAATTGATGGGAGAAAAAGGATATCTCTTCCTCATAGTAGAATGCCAATTAATGAATGTAGAAAGGATAACAGAAATAGAAAGTTACCATTTGGCTGATTATGGTACTGAAAATAGTATATAACTTTATCTTCAGACTCTTGACTCACTAGGCCTATTTGATTTTCATTAATCAGCATAGATGGAAGCCAATGGCCACCTCCCATCATCTCTTAAGGCTCTGGTTCACCTGTCGTATATTCCCAGAAACACACTAAGAAGATGATTAATCACTGATTGCTTCTTTGGCACCATATGTCTCCCAATTTCAAAGGAAAAATTATTCCAACTAGTACTAGAAAAATAGATTTCCTACCTCCTGCAGCTGGAGTCGAACCTTGGTAACTGCTCGGATCCAATGTGCTCTGGCTTGGGTAAATGGCGAAGATGCAGTCTCCTCAGGAAAACTTATTTTAAAAAAAAAAGAATAGTCCTTAAAAATAGTCCAGGCCACACGGTAACAGGCAAAACTGCCGAATATCTAAAATAAAATTATTTATATTCATGCCTACACTTTTTTAGTGATTCAGGCCACTAAAACAGCATGGATGTCCAATGTGGAAAAAAATAATCTTCTCTGAAATGACAACTCCTTTGAGCTTTTCATCTATTCCTTCTTTTCCTTTCCCCTTTTTTCACTCATCCAATGAGGTAGAGTTCACTAGGACAGTCAGGGATCAGGATACTAGCAGCAATGGCAAGGGTCTGAGTTAATGTCTAGAATTAAAACTGTGCAGAGAGGTGTGGAATAACTCTCTCACCTCACCTCTTAAGACCAACAGCCTCCTTTGGGGGTTCTACATGGTATCCTTAGGGAAGAATTTTGTTCCTGAAAACCCCTGCTGCTCAACTAAGTATTTGGGAAGGCTTACCAATTCCTAGACTACATCAAAAGTGCTAAGAAAAAAGCACAGCCCTTTTTCTGCCATGATATTATTCCTTGAGCTGCCTCAGGAACATCCTCAGTGAAATGAACAATAAATATAACAAAACAGCTTTGAGACAGAAATGCTACCCTGTATTAGAACAAGTCATCATCCAGATCCTTAACTGTAGAATAGTGGTTGATTCTTGGTGATAATAATTCTCCTATCTCCCACTGTGGTATACTGCCAAGGCAACAAACAAGTGTCTACCATCTAGACATGTAAAAATGTATATGCTGGGCTCTAATGTCATCTAACTGGATCAATTGTTCTAAAACATGTGTAAGCCCTTCTGGCCAAGGTAGAACTGGAATTCACTCACACAGCTAGGATCTGAGAGGACACAGCCAGTAGAGAAGGACAAATGCTCATTCTGGTCACTTCTGCTGCTCTACCAACAACTCTACACGGACAACAGTATCTACCAAGTCTAAGTTAACAGGGAATAAAAATTTAATACTACTCTGACTAACCATGAAATGGAATTAGAATAAAATGTACTAACAAACTGGTAAAAGAAACTCATATACTGACAGTTTCCTTATAAGAATATTGCAGACATTGGCAATTCCAGTTCCTGCTTGTACAAGAAACAGCCTTCACCACAACTTCAGTTGATGCGGATCACCCAACTTCAGGAATTTGGCTAGCATGCTGACATTAAAAATCCAGTATGCTGACATTAAAAATCCATATCAGGCCGAGACCGGTTTGGCTCAGTGGATAGAGCGTCGGCCTGTGGACTGAGGGGTCCCGGGTTCGATTCCTGTCAAGGGCGTGTGCCTTGGTTGCGGGCACATCCCCTGGTGGGGGGTGTGCAGGAGGCGTCTGATCGATGTTTCTCTCTCATCGATGTTTCTAGCTCTCTATCCCTCTCCCTACCTCTCTGTGAAAAATCAATAAAATATATTAAATAAATAAGTAAATAATAAATAAGTAAATAAATAAATAAAAATCCATATCAGGACCAGCAAGGACACTGCCTGCATGTCCACAGCCCCTCCTCCTCATCTCCTTGTTCTGCTTTCCCTCTTCCTCCTTATAAAAACCCCTGATGAGGGGTGAGTTAGATCTGGCTTTGATATCAATTCTAAGCTGGGCCTTACGACAAGTCCCCCATCTTTTCAGGTTACCAGCACTTGAATAATTCTCTTTCCTTTTTCACCAGCATCTGTCTCACAAGTTTGGCTTTCATGGTGGCAGGCAGCGGAACCTTGGTTCCGGTTACATAAGGTCTACAAAGAGTCATTTTTCAGTGGGTTGTCAACCCAGTAAAAAAGCTGGTCCAGAGCTCAGTTTCCTGGATGTTTCATCTATTAGATGAGCCACCAGAGATGACTAAAGATTAAGAAAAAGGAAGAAGAGAAAATATGTTTATACTTTCAGTGGTGGAGTTGACATACCAACCATTCTCTCACTTTTACCTCATAATCAGCATTCATTGCTCTGATCTTTTAGTGAGAAGCTTTACTATTAGATATTGACATTTGAGAATCTAAGTCACACCTACCCCTTATCACTCTCCGTAAGTGGTTTTCAAAAGGGGCTACGGAAATCTGGGAATATCTGGAAACATATTTGGTTGTCACACTAAGGGTTGCTACTGGCATCTGGAGTATACAGACCAGGGATACTACTAAACATCCTACAATGCACCCAATAGCTCCCCAAAACAAAGAGTTATCTGGCCCAAAATGTCAATAATGCCAAGACTGAGAAATCCTGCTCTGCCCCAACCTATCAGCAACATTAATGACCAATTTAGCTCAATAATAACACTCAAACTCTGTACTACGTTTCATCATAAGACCGTTAAAAAGAAACATTTAAATTTTTTCTTATGGGTACCAATTGCCAGATACACTGCTAGGCCCTGGGGAGGCTGAGGGGTGAATTAGATCTGGCTTTGATATCAAGTCTATCTCAACTCTGTCCTGGTTTTCTCAGCCAGGGGGAAAAACACACACACACACACAAAACAAAAAGCAATATTCATAAAATCATTTTAAATATTAATATACTTGGAAGCCTATTTCATTCTAAGCAGCTCCTTTGAATGAAATAATCTGCAGGGCTCAGGTCAGTTCCACACTCAGAGGCTACCATATATGAGGTCAACTAGTAAGCCAAGAACTTCAAATTCAAAAAAGCCTGGTACACTGTAGCTAACTACAAAGATCCCAAGTATTCTGAAGAGATCTTTAAAATATCGTGGGACTTACACCAAAAATCAAAGGGAGCAATGTAGAGCTAAGCCTCAGTACCCTGATCACCACCAAACCCAACTGTGGGGGGAGGGGGGGATGAAAAGCACATATTCAGCAATATAACAGGGTAGGACTGAGGAAAGCTTGTGAGCTCCTCAAGCAGCCATCACATACCTCTCTTGGGGACCTTGGACATGGTCTTTTTGTAGCACCAGATCTGGGGTAGGATGGGTTGTGACATCTTTCATCTCCTTGGGTTCACATGCTCTCCCCTTCTCTTCTTCACCAGTCACCTCCAAGGTTTTCTCTTGTTCTCCAAAACCCACTTGGACATCTCTAGAGAAGCTACCAGAGCTGTGGCAGGAATGAATTGAGTCCCTCTCCCGACGGTCATCATCTTGTTCATGACATTGGTCTAGTTCACTCAGCTGAGAGCTTCCTTGGCTCACATTACAGGAGGAGCCATACCTACTACTGCTGGTGGGGCTGTGAGAAGGAGAGGAATACAGATGAGTAAGTAAGTATAAACTAAGGATCAGAGTAAAGGTAATAGATTAATCCAGGGAATAATGATTGTATCAATGGCAAGAATCACAAACAGGAGGTTCCTGGGAATGGAGGACCAAACTTTACAATCTAGAAGAACTAGTCTCTACTCAGCAGTCACAACAGGGAAAAAAACACATGCTGGGTTCTTAAACAGCACTTAACCTCAACACAGAAACTGACTTTGAAGAATGCCTTGTCTTAATGTGATATTCATAAGTAGATTAAGAATTATTCAAAAGTCTAAAATTCTTTACTCAGACTTCTAGAGAAACTTGTCCAGTGGCTATGATTAAAGTTTTCTAATTTTCACATAATAAAATGGATGAACTCTACTCCCTTTTGTAATTATTTGTTAAATTGAGGTCCCCTTTCCTTCCTGTACAATTGTTAATGTGGATGCCTGTGCCTTAGGATGAGCAAAGGACAGTGGACATGTTCCTTCAATTATCTCTCAACACATCTGCATAATAAGGTAATGGAAGCCACTGGGAGATGGAGGTTAGGATCAAGAAATTCCTCATGGGATTTCATTGACCATTCATCTCATGAATGTTACAATGATAGTCCTGACAGCACACAGAATGTCCCATAGATAAACTTGCCCATCTGTAACTAAGTTGCTCTCAGGACATAGCTTAATTTTGGATAAAGTGGACTTCTCTAGAGAAGCTACCAGGATCTAGGTCAGGGCCATATTAATGAATTTCTGTACCTGAAGAGAGGTCAACCCAACCCTCTCTCAAACACCCGAGTTCCCATACCCAGAAAGGAAATTTGTTCCCCTGCTAGGAGAGTTAGCAGCTGTAGCAGAGTGTAGCAGTGACTCACAGCCAAAAAGAAGAGCAGTACCCAGAAGTTACTCCCTTCAGCCATATGTAGAATCTAAGACATTCCGACCTATTCAAGATAGAGGACTTAGTGACAATCTACGAGACCTATCCCAGCCAATTTGGATAGTTCCATCCAAGTCAGGGGCCCTCATTTTACTTCTGGCATCCTACTGGAAAGCCTGAGGGTCAAGCCTTCAACTAAAGGGCTTATGTTTACTCTTGGCCAAATGAAGATACATGGTTGTTTTCCACTAATATTTTCCCTATTCCTCCCAATTTCCTGGTATTTTCAGCTAGTGTTCTCTCTCTCTCTCTCTCTCTCTCTCTCTCTCTCTCTCTCTCTCTCTCTCTCTCTCACACACACACACACACACACACACACAATCTCTAAAGCTCCTGACCAGCCTCTTTAGATAGTTTTTGGCCAGAGATCAAAGCATCATTCTTAAACTGCACTGTATGGTGCTTCTTAGGAGAAATAATAGTACCCTTTGCAGATACACCTGACAATGGTCCAGACTGAAGAACTACAGCAAATAATAGCCCTGAGCTCCTGTGAGATTTCATTCAAAGCATTTATCAGACATAAGTCTCATAGATAATAAAAGGCACAGACTGGAAGAAGCTATGCAAATTCACGTGGAATAGGATATAGAATTTAGATTATCCCAAGCCATCCTTTGTATTTTGTATTTTACTTAATACCCTCATTGCCACTGAAGAAAGTATCTTAGAAGACTTGGAAAAGGGAAGTAAAGTAGGTCTCTCCCCAGCTATTACAGATATAAGTGCTGAAGGCCCAAGGAAGCATCCTAGCCCATCATGTGGTTGTAATTAATATATACTACTCAACTACTTGCTGCCTCTTCCTACCCTCCCTTCTCCATTCCATGTTATATAAGGCAGAGCAAATCAGAGTGAGTAAATGTCAAGGCCTACCCTTTCCTTTAAGTAGGAAACTCCTTGTTTCAATAAATAAATTTAAATTTGGCACTAGAGAGAAGGGAGAGGATGAAAAGACCCATACATTATTTCTTGTTACTTAACCTCTAATTAACATGAAATTCAGGTGCTAGGAAAGACAGAGGAAGGAGGAAAAGCAGGCTATATCTAATCTACCTCTAAATCATTGCATCATAAATGATCAATTCCTTGAAATCATTTATGATGCTTTAGTTGAGAACAGGCCTTTCATTGGTCTTTGTTTCCTTGATGCCATGAGGAGTAACTGGCAGCTGTCCATTCAAAACAGAGTCAGAGCTAGCAGGCATTGCCTCCCCTCCTTGTGTTTCGGGCTGGTGAAGTAGCTCAGAGACAGTACAGTGCTCTTTCTCATGACTCCCTGAAGGACTGGTGAGGCCAGAGAGGTTGCCTTTAGTATTCCAGTCTTCTCCAGATGCTGGGATTTCTTGCTGGTTTTCCACTTCTCCAATCCCTGAAAGCCCATGAGCACCTATACTTGGCTTGGCCTCGAGCTGATCAGAGGTCACAGAGAGCTGAGCAGAGACCTTAGCTGGGTGAGCACTGGCCTCAGACATTTGAGAAGATTCCGAGGCTTTGTCAGCCTCACTGGAGTTAAGGTCCTGATCACTGCTGGTAATCAAAATTGGAGTGAAGGATTCTGTAGGCATTTGTTCAGGGTCCTCTTTGTGCTCCTTTGGCCAAGGGAATAAAAGATCCAGCTTCTTTCCAAACCTTAGTTTAGTATCATTTGCCAATACACCGCCTTTTCCCTCATTACCTCCCTCAAACAGAGTTGACAACTTCTTAAAACCAGACATTAAACTAGTCTCTGCTCCCCTATTGCCAGAGGAGGAAAGTGGGGAAAAGAAAGAGCTCAGTGGTTTCCCATAGTCAGCAGCAGAAGATGGGAAATGGAGCTTTGGCCAATTGGTCATGTTTGGGATCTCAAAACGTGGTCTTGGCTGCTCTGTTTCCTGGAGGGCTGCAGGTGGATCTTTCTGGGCATCAAATATCCCATAACTTTCTTTGGCACAAAGCACAGGTTCCTCCCACAGAGGGTGAGAAAGGGATCCTTGGGTTTCCAGTGTGGCACTCTGACCAACTGAACTTGCCTCACTGAACAGTGTTGTGGTACTGGTTTCTAGTGAATTGGTTGCCTGTAGCTCTAAGATGTTTTGTTTTGTGAAGGCAGATTGCATAGCTGGCTTTGGCTCAAGAGGAAGAAGTGGCTGAATTGGAGAAGGAAGGTCTTTGGCAATCCAGGTAGGATCTGGATGGGACTGTGTTGGCAATGAAATATGCTCTGCTTCAAATGATGTCTCTGTGTCTGTGTCCTGCAACACCCCCATGTCTCCTTCATCACTCAGAGATAATACTCCTTGTCCAGTGTCATCTCCTGACATAGAAGATGTAGCCCCAATTGTTTCAGAACCCTGGGGTTCTGGAATATTGTCAGGAATACTGTTTTCCATTTCAGTCATTAGTTTTAGATCATCTGTCAAGGTATGGTCAGGAATATTACTGTTTCCCACTTCGGTTGTTAGGTTAGGACCATTTGTCAAGGCCTCTGAGTCTGACTTGGCTCTAAGCACAGTCATTCTATAGTCATTGAGAGCAGATTCTGAACTGAATGATGCAGAAGCAGCCTCTCTCCATAAATTTTCTGGAGGTACTGATCCTACAGCATCTCTGGAACTATCATTTTGAAGCCATGCAGTAGCTGGGATAGATGATTCTTGTTTGCATGTGTCTGGTAGGGGACTTTTGAAAATTCCAAATAACTCACCTTTGAGTGGCGGAGATGATGCATCAGAAGCAAGAGAGAAAAAAGAGTTTTTCTTTGGAGGTTTAGAAGAGGAGAAAAATCCAGAGAAAGTTTTGGGAGGTTCAATTAAGCTCCCAGAGAAAGATTTCACTTTGTTCACAAACCCTGAAAGCATTTCTACTGAAGAGCCCAACAATGATTTGTCTTCCTCTTTATCTGTGTCTCGGCTCTGGAGGTGCCCTGCACACCCCGGCTCTTCAGAGGAAGAGGTTGGCTCCAGGATCTGTGTTAAGATCTCAACAGGGGCCTTTTCTAATGGCAAGTTCAATGGTTCACCAGAAAATCTTTCATCTTGGTGGTGGTTAGTACAAGTGTCTAAATTGTTGAGCTTTCCAATCAAATGACTATCATGTGGAAAAGACTTGGCCAGTGAGCCGCTGAGGAAGGCTTCCTGTATGAAATCTTCTTCATGAGAAGCTACCTCAAAGGTCTCTGGACCAATAAGCAGTGTTTCTGTCTGTGCCTGAGATCCTGGTGAATGAGGAGCAATGTCTGTTTGCAACTGATTCAACTGGAAATCTGCTAAAGATATCCATGATCCATCACTGGACCCTAGTTTTCCCTGATAGTTCTCCCCTACATTGAGTTCATCATCAAGGAAGGTAACCTCAACGGTGTTGTTAATGGAAACACAAGGAGCCATTTGCTGCTCATGAATTAACTCCTGGACTATGCTACCTCTATTGCCATTGGAACCTTCATTCACTGTGCCAGACATGTCTACAAAAACACTTGGCTTCTTACAGGGCTGGGAAGTCACTGGAGCAATAGTTGAGAGGCTATGCTTTTCCCCAGGAGTCTGCTGTTTTTCATCCAAAAAGGACAAGCTGAAGAAACTAAAGGAGCTATTATGAGAGGCATCTTTCTTGATGCTTGAATTAGTGGGGAAAAAGGAAGGGAGTGTGAATAGCCCTTCTGCTTGAGATTTGGTTCTTGGTAGAGTAGCAGAGGCTTTGTTCTCAGATTTTCCGGATCCAGTCAGGAAAGAAAATATACTCTTTCTGGTTGGCAACTCCGGTTGGGGTGGAGATATTGTGACAGTTGAAAAACTTAAGTCATTATCAGAAAAATGATCTTGTTCATTTGAATTTTTTCTGCTCAGAATATCAAATGATATTTTATTACTTCCTGAATCTTCTGTCACTGTAGACAGACCACTGGTTTCTATTGAAGACTCTCTTGAAGACACTTTGAAACAATTTGTTGTGAAAGATGGATTTGGTGACTGCTGGATTAAGTGGTCTCTGGAGGGTACCTCTTTATCAAACAAATTATTGCCCTGGATATCCTTAGTTGATGGCTCCTTTAGCCCAGTATCATCAATAGTAGTCTGCTTACTCAGACTTCTAACACGAACCTTCCCTTTAGAGGAAACTGGTGCAGCAGGAAAGTTCCCAAAATCCTGGATAGTTGGCTTTATGGGATTAGGACTTGACTTGACCTCATCCTTATTAGTCCCTGAAGAAACAGACATATTTTCAGTTGTCTGTGTAGAAGATACATTGGTTTTAAAGAAATCCCCAAGGGTACCAAAAAAATTTGAAACACCAGAAGATTCATTCTTTTCCTGAGATGTTATTTTTCTACTTTTATCACCATTCTTTTCCAAGTTTGGTGATCCTTCTTTATTCATCTGGGTTTTAAAGAGGTTCAAAAACCCAGATGCCTGTTTTTCATTTGCTGTTGCACTTACTGAAGAATCTTCTCCCTGACCAAAGAGTTTCAATGCACTTTTAAATAATGTTCTCTCAGACTCTTTAGAAGACTGGTCTTGGGGAATATCACTATTTCTGTGTTCATCCCTACTAAAAGGTGATGCAAGAGGAACTGAAACAGAGTCAGTTGTCATGATTTCATCATCTTCTATGCCTAATTTAGCCTGAGGAGTTATTTGGCTTACCTGGAAAACAGATTTCAACAGACTTTGTTTTTTCACATGAATGCTTTTATTTAAAGGAAATTCTTGCTTCACATTTTCAGTAAATTCTGGTTGCTGAACATCAGACACTATTTGTCTCTCTGAATATTTAAGGAGACTTTCCTCCTCATTTTGGGATTTACTCTCTGATTGCTTACTCAAGATTAATGACTGAAGCTTGTCATTTGTGAGCTCTGCCAAGTCTGACTGCTGATCCTTATGTGTGGCCAAAGACTCTAAGGATTCGTTCTTTTCAAAATTCAAAGTACTTCCAACTGGAGCACCCGAAGCAGAAAATAATGAAGTCACTTTGTTCAACAATAACATCTCTTCTGTTTGTTGTGGGCTGTTAGTCATATTCTCAAGATGAACCAAAGTAGTACCTTCTTCAGAAGCCTGAAGCCAATGAAAACTGGGAAGGTAAACTAATGAATCCTTAACCACAGCCTGGTTCTTGTCTCCCTCTTTAATCTGATTTTTATTTAAGACATGATTACCAACACTTTGGGGCTGATTTCTGAGATCCAATGTACATTCAAAGTCTTCAGAAACACACAACGTTTCTTCAAAAAATCCAAAATCTCCTTCAAACTTCTGAGAATTACAGACTGAAAAATCTAATGGTTGATCCCTTTGGCTGTACCCTGACTCTTCAAGAACTTGTGAAAATGTTCCTAAATTTAGATACATTGGTCCCTCACTTCTTGGCAAAACTATAGATAAATCAAGAGGGTCATCAGTTGGCTCCTCTTCAACATACCACAATAATTCATCTTCTTTATCTAGTACTCTAAAACTACAGGCAGAAATAATGCTGTCATCCAATATAATACCTGATAAATCATTTGTCTGTAAATCACAATTTAAATACTCTTGATAAGGACAATCAGGTATAAATAAATATGCATACTGCCCAGTAGAATCAGTGAGAAAAGAATAGATATATTGACCATCATGGAACATATAATATCCATAGTCTCCATCCTCTGATGGCCACCACACTCCATTTTCAAGACATGACAACCATTGCTGGTATTCATAACCAACATCTGAAAAAGCAAAGTTTTCACCCATTCTTAATGATTCTTGATCATCTATGGGATATGAAGTCTTCTCATAACCTGAAGAACTTAAGTCAATGGGTAATTCTTCTAGTGAAGTCTCAGTCTCATTAATTGAAAGATGACAAGAATTTCTACATGAGTTAGCTGCCCACATATCACCTCTTACTAAGTAATCTTCATTAAATGCAAACTGATCGAATGATTCATATGGTAAGTCACACCAAATGACACTGTTTGAATTTGTTCTCCACTCCAAGATATTTGCATTTTGATCTTTTTGGCAAAAATTTATTGCTGGGTTTTCTGAATCAGGCCACACAAAAACATCAGCTGATGGAAATGTATTTTGATTCAACATATGATAAACTGGCTGAAGTATTCTGGAATCTTTAGATAAATCTTTTATATCAGAGCCCCATTCATAACAAAAATGATTGTTCATCTCTTCAAAAGCTTGATAGTGGTTTGATTTATTAAAAATGTTAGTATTTAATATAGGTGCATTTAACTTATTTGAATTTTCATATAAGTTTGCCTCAATAATATGGTGTGGTGTTGGCCTCTTAACCAAAGACTTTTCTAAGAGGTCATCCTGAGCATTTGGTACACTGTTCTCAGAAGAGGGGCAATGCTTTTCACTGTGCTGGTTTTTCCATATATAGGGGCAATGATGATTATCAACCCAAGCATCAACTAACTGTATGTTTTCTTTAGGTGAAGATAAGAAAGTTTTTATGAAGCCAGAAGTTTCTTGTTTTTCATCATGATTCCTCTGGTTCTCAAAAGTCACACATGAAGTAACAGGGATCTCATCCAAGAATAAATGCTTATTTCCACTCAAATTCTTTATGTCGCCTAAAGACATGGACTTTGTTTCATCTGGTTTATTATAATCAGCCATACTGTTACTGGTTATCAAGTTAAATATTCCTGAGAGTAAGCTTGGGGTATTATTCCTGTGATGAGAATCATTTTTCAAATTTAATTCTTGTGTACCAGACAAGTTTTCAAGAGAAGAGAATCTGTTAAACAGGCCAGAAAGGAGGCCTCCTTGGGTTCTTTTCTTGGAAGCTTTATCTACAAGTTTGTCTTCACTAATTTCATTAATCAAGGTGGGTTGTGAAATGCAAGTCAATGCTAATGAAGAGTCTGATACTATTAAAGATGTCACTTGTGTAAGAGTCTTACTTTCTTCTGAATCAGAAGGCATATGTTCTTTGGGCACATCTGCAAGGATGGCTAAAGTATCTCTTTCACAGTTCTCTTCTGCTGTGTGGTCGCTGGAATTTAATACCTCTACATCCCCAAATTTCTCAAGATTATTAGTATTTGGAACTGAATCAGACTTTATTTTATTAAGTGTGCCATCTTCAGGACAATTTTTGGGGTCACTTTTATTCAATTTCTCTGTGTCTCCAAATTTTCCTAGATTATCATGAATATTTGGAACTGAACTAGATTTTATTGAACTAAGTTTGGTATTTTCATGGCAGTTTCTATGCATCTCTTCATCAATGGCTAATTCTGAGCCATGAAAACTCTGGTCATTGACAGTGATATGGCTGTCAGTGAAAGGAAATTTAAACAAAGGAAAAATGCTTCCTTTCTCTCTTAAATCCTGCTGCTTTTCAGAATGACTAAGAACACCGAGAAATGGAATATGTAATTTTCCACTAAAGGAAAAGGAATGTCCATCTTTCTTAGGGATCCTTTCCCATCCATTTTCCTCCAACTGATGAACTTTCCTAGATTCTGACAAAGTTTCCTTTGAACAGTTTTCAGTGGAAGTGAGTAAAAACTGGCTAAAAGATTTTCTGAGTGGCTCAAGGAAATCATCATCACCAGTAACTTTGTCTCTTTCTAATGCCGTTGAAGAAGCCTCTTTGTTTGCAGTTCTACTGCCAGCTACACAAGGATGTCCTGGAGTATCTTTGGCACATACTAGTACTTTTGGTTCATCTGGTAACAGAGAGAGGTTTATGTGGGGTTTTCTTTCCAACAGATTCTCAATATCCTCTTTCTTACTTGCAGAACTAGCTAAGTTCGAAGATTCACTGGCTGCTTGGGAAGACAACAAATCCTCACTTACGGTCATTTGGGACAAGCCTGTACTGTCTCCATTACTCTTATCTAAAGCAATGATGCTACTGTCATTGCCAAGTGTATCTTCCTTTTGACTTGATTCTGAACCACACCCGATGAAGCTTTCCTTTCTTGTTGGCTTGTTCTTATCTTTTTTGGTTTCATCCTTTTCTGAAAAGATCTTTAATGGAGTTAGCATGCTGAAAACAGACTTTATAACTGAACTATGATTCTGTGGAGCAGAGTCCCTTCCAAGAGTTTCTGCTGCATCCTGAAAGCTTAAACTTCCAGTTTTAATGCCTATGTGCTCATTTCCAGAGGTTTTGTCATGTCTGCCAAAATCCTTATTATCAATTGTTTGAGAAGGTAATGGAGATTGCATGGAAAGATCCTTCTCTGATACTGACTTGGCTCTGGGTCTAGGTCCCGAATTAATTGTCTCTATTTTAATAAGAGTTTCTGTTCTCTCTGGAGCTAAAGAACCCAGCTTTTCCATAGAGAATGTTAGATGCTTTGTGCCTGAGCCCACCTTTTCTGTGAGTGAACTGAACAAAGAACCAACAGCACATTTCACTCCATTCAACTCAGGAAAACAGATGGCCTTGTCCTTGTCATTCTTAATGTTTATAGGTGGTATCTGATCCACAGGTTTTTTTTGTTCTACATTATCAACAGTACTATTAATTGTATATGTTTTTTTAGTTTTTGAAAGGGAACCATATTTATCAATCTCCTCTTCCTTCTCTGCTAAATATTCTGAGACTGTTTCTACAAAACACTGAAGCTCATCTATTGTATCAATATAGTTCTCCTTAGGTTCAGTAGAAGAAAGGGTTATCTCTTCCATGGGACACCCAGACAGATCTCCAAGTGTGTCTGCATTGCAATTCATCCTTTGTAATGGATGAATTGCTGGATTTGCTACATAATATTCTTTAGGAAAGCCTCTAACATGATGGATATTGGATGGATGGCATGTTGGTGACAATAAACCTTCATGCTTATTAGAAGAAATGGGGGAATCCAGAAGTTCATCAGAAGTACTGCTAGTAGAATCTTCAAGAATATCCAATGGAATGAAATCAGTGACATGCTGGGTTAAGCCAGATGACTTTTCGCAGTTCTTAAAACAACCTGGAAGATCATAATCATGACTTTCCAACTTAGCGGCCCACATGCCACACTTAACCACAAATCCATTTTTGTAGGGGTGCAAAACTGGGTAATTATTTCTCTTCTTTTCAATGTCGCAAAGGTTACAATTTTCACTATTAGGATACATACTTGTTAAGTTAGTCTTAGTTCCTAATCTATCATTATATTGTCTTTTTTCATTGTCTTCCAAATGACTGTACAAGGGTTTCTTTTTCCTTCTTCTATCAATTGTATCATATTTCTGAGGATATCTAGAGGAAACAGATGCTTCAAACTTAAGGTCAAAGTTAGAGGCAGTAGAGAATTCTGTCTCTTGGCTCTGAGAGGGTATCTTTTTCCAATTCTTATAACTTGGTTGTACTTGTTGGCTGAAACATTTATCAGTTTTTGAAAGAGTTCTAATTCCCTTTACCTGTGCTTCTTTTACATTTATGTTACTGTTTTCTAGAAACTCTTGTGATGTTTTCCCCTCTATCTGCTCATATATACCTTCTTGCTCTTTATAGTCAACATCAGAGAAAGCTGAAATAATCCTAATTCTGTCAGTTTTAGCCTGTAAGCCTTGTCTAGTGTAAAGGGATAAGTTTGAAGGAATATGAAGCAAAGAAAAAAGGAAAAACAGGGAAAAGAAACAAATAAGATTTAGTTAGAGGGACAAGATTTCACATCCAATAAGAAAACTAGAATTAGTAAAATTATCAATTTAATAAAAACCATTCAGACTGAAAAATATAAGGAAATCCACATGATCTTAAATTAATATTATAGCAATGTAGTAAAAGTATTTTCCACATCAAAAAAAGAACAGCTATAATAATAACTTTTAAATACTTTACTAGCTATCATAAGCGTTTTAAAATCCTTTATTTTCTAAGAAACAAGCTAACAAAATGAACATGTCTCAGCAATATACTAGTATAGCAGCGATTTTCAATCTTTTTCATCTCCTGGCACACATAAACTAATTACTAAAATTCTGCAATACACCAAAAAAAAACATTATATTTTTTCCCGATCTGTCAAAAAAATAGGTATGATTTTGATTCATTCACACCGGATGGCTGTTGTTGTTGGCTGTTGTCATTTTTTTCTTGATAATCTAAGGGAAAAGAGGTCAGTGCCCCTGACTAAATAGTCAGGTATTGCATGTTTTCGAAATTCTTGCAGCACACCAGTTGAAAATCGCTGATATATAGAATATATCTACAATGCCAAGTTCAAAACTGTTAAGTATTCCACGAAAATGTATCAAGGGATTTCAAGAAACCTAAATTTGTTGATAAATTTGGGTCTGAAGAGAAGCCAAGCTGTTAACCTGCTGAAAGTTATATTTGAGGCAGTATAGCCAACAATATGGTCAAACACATTTCTTTTAGAAAGAAAAAATATACCCATAATAAAAATAGTCTTTGACTATCAGAAGTCAAATCTTGTTACAGTACAAAAAAAGCAAATTATTTAAAGTGTTATAATTGTTATTTGTGAAATCTAAGACTATATGCATTGAGGATTACAGTGAAATGAAAATCTTTCTCTATACTGAATACAACAGCAGAAGCCACATGTTCAACTTAAGTCAGTGAATACAGAAGAGAGCTGACCTTTCTTTCAGTTAGGTTAGAGAATACCTACTTCCCATGTAGTGAGGTAGGGGTGTAGAGAGAGCCTGCAGACTAGGAGCTTGTCAGCTCAGTGTGTTCTTTTATAGATCTAACATCCAATAGCATTTATTTAGGAAACAGAAAAAAAAAATCAAAGTTGTAACTTAGTCACTAAAAATCTTCAAGATTTTTAGCCTTTGAGACTGATAGTCTTTTTTAAATTTTTTTTTAGTTTTTAAAAATTTTTATTTACTTATTTATTTTTATTGTTTAAAGTATTACAAATAGTAGTATATATGTCTCCTTTTTTTCCCCATTGACCTTCCCCCGGCCAGATACTGCTAGTCTTTTGAAACCCCTTAACACTAGAGATACTTTGGTGATATAACATCTAACAAAGTCTAATTCTACTATCAAACCTCAAATTATGTATTTTTACATAATTTACATACATTTCCCATTATTCTGGACTCAATAGGCGGAAATCCATTTGAGAGACTGAGGAAATCAACTTTACATATTTTTATTTCTACATGCAGTTTCGTTACTCTCCATTATTCTCAAAAACTCAAACTAAACTAAGTCCAGTCTGGAAAAAGTCTTTATAGTTACAACTTAAAATCAATAGAAAGCCCGGGATAGAGTGAATGAAGCTATTTATTTTTATACTTCTGATTTATTGGGAGATACTGCAAACATGTTTATTCCCTCAAGGTTTTTAAATGTTCTTCTTATAAAACTGTACAACTTAAGAACTTAGACTATTTCCAAGAATTCAGTATTTATAGTAATAGAGAAGTTTAAAATATCAATGCTAGTTATATAATTTCTTCAAAAAATTTTAAAGGAGAAATTTCAAACATTTAAGTTAAAAATGTCTATAATAAAAGTTCACTTACAGGGGTGGACTGGAGGGGGTCGATGGGGGAAAAAGGGGAACACATGTAATACTTTCAACAATAAAGATTTCTTTAAAAATCATGTTGCCCAGCTGGCATGGCTCAGTGGTTGAGCATCGACCTATGAACCAGGAGATCACAGTTCGATTTCCAGTCAGGGCACATGCCCAGGTTGCTGGCTCAAATTCCCAGTGTGGGGCACGCAGGAGGAAGCCAATCGATTCTCTCTCATCACTGATGTTTCTCTCTCATTCTCCCTCTCCCTTCCTCTCTGAAATTAATAAAAATATATATATTTTTAAATCATGTTAATTTTTCCTCTGCTAGAACTGATAAAGTATTTACTTTTTAACCTCATTTCATATAATACAGTAAAATCAAATTTATATGGGATCAATTAAAGAAAAATTTTAGGGTAAAAAATTTGCAACTTAAAGTACATCACTAATGCTCCTCTAAGTGTTATTTATTATAGCAGTAGCCCAGGAAGTAAATAAAATTATAATAGGGTATTTATTAGGCAACTGCAGTTGTCCAGCAGAGTATGTAGTCATTTAGGTTGATGTGCCATTATTACTACTGGCCTGTTCATCTAATGCTTGCAAATACAGAGGGGAAAGAGGGCCAAAAATGTGTGTGTGTGGCGGGGGGGAGAGTTGTTGTGTTTTGTTTTGTTTTTGCTATTATTTGTGTGTTTTTTCTTAAACAACTAAAATCAAATGAATAAAATATACAAATATTTAAATACTAAACCAGCAAGGAGTAGGGACCAACTATAGTAGGATTCCTGGCATGTTTCTTTTTAGAATCAGATTATAAAGAGTGAGAATTCTATTTGATGGTTGATACATGAAAAAATTTTCATTGAAAATATACTCAGTAATGATAGTAAATTGAGACAGGATGCTGTCTAGCAGATGGACCATCATCTGAGGCTCAGGATATAAGTATTCACCAGTTTGGTAAGGTGGGGCAAAAAATGAGATCATCGCCCAGCCGGTATGGCTCAGTGGTTGAGCATCGATCCAGGAATCAGGAGGTCACAGTTTGATTCACAGTCAAGCAAATGCCGGTGTTTCAGGCTCAATCCCCAGTAGGGGGGGTGCAGGAAGCAGCCAAACAATGATTCTCTCTCATTATTGTTTCTGTCTCTCTCTCCCTCTCCTTTCCTCTCTCTGAAAAAAATATAAATATTTTTTTAAAGAGATCATCCTAAGGTAGGTGAATTTCAGCAACCAAAATATGTGCTAAATTGGAATGGTTTTTAAAAAACTAACCTCCAACCAATGAAACAATTGATTCAGGTAAGGATCATCAATGAATGCTAAAGTCAATGGGTTAAAGGTTGTTGGGGAAACAGAATATTGACACAACCTCAGATATAACCCAGAAATCCTTAATTACAAAGGGGGAAGGTAACTTTACATTGGAAAAATATGGTATATACAGATTTATTAACCAAGAGATAAAACTAAACACCAATAATGAGACTATTTTTGCCAAAATGTTTAATCTGATTCTAAACATGAAGAAACAATTGGACAAAAACAAAATTAAGGGCATTCTCAAAACAACTGGTCTGAATACTTCAAAAAATGTAGTGTCTTAAAAGACCAAAATAAAAAAGAAAAAGAAAGGAAATTTTGTTAATTATAGGAGACTACAGAATCAGGAATATCGAATGTTTTGCACCATGATCACTGACTGACTCCTGGATCAAAAAGGAAACATACTAGTATATATATTACTGGAGAAATTAAAATATGGTCTATATATTAAATAATTTCATTACATTATTAAATTTCTTGAGTATGATCATAGTATTGAGGTTATGTAAGAGAAAGCTCTTTTTCTTAGGAGTTATATGCTGTAGTACTTCCTGGTAAAGTAACATGGTATCTGCAACTTACTTTCTTTTTCCTTTTTTCTAAATATGATTTTTTTTTTTTTTAGAGAGAAAGAGGAAGGAAGAGGGATAGAGAGATAGAAACATACATTGATGAGAGAGAAACATCATGGATCGCTGCCTCCAGCACGCACCCTATTGGGGATCGAGCCTGCAACCTGGACATGTGCCCTGACAGGGAATCAAACCTGTGACCTCTTGGTTCCTGAGTGGACGCTCAACCACTGAGCCACATCAGCTAGCTGCAACTTACTTTCATATGGTTCAGGGAAAAAAAGGTACGTGTTTATTAATATACATTAGAGAAAATGAGATAAATGTGACAGAATGTTAATACAACTGTGAATCTAGGCAATGTGAATATGGGTGTTCATTGTATTATTTCTCTAAATTATAAGTTTGAAATTTTTAAAGTTAGAGGTGTGGGGGAGCATGTATTTATGTATTTGCTTTTATAGTCATAAATATATGACAATAGTCTATGGAAAGATACATAAGAAACAAATGAGGGTGGTAAGAAAACTGAGAAAGGAAGGGGATGAGGTGAAGGAGGACAAAAAGTGTGAGTGGGAGATTCTTTGCTGAATGCTGTATTGCACCTTAACATTTTTTTTAACCATGCAAATGTTTTATATATTTAAGAAATTAATAAAATAAAAAATTTAAAGGTTCAGAAAAAGCACTGAATCTGCTATAGAGAGATCCATAGTAGTTTTCTTCTGAAATTCCCAGGGAAATGTTTAGGTAGGAAGGGTTATCCAAACATTTAACATCTGTGATTTTCTTTTTTTAATTTTGGTAAAAGGTGAATCAAAATCTCTGGGCTGGGCAGAGAAGTGAGCAGGCTTTTCCCAGACATCCACCCCCCAGTGTGCATTCTCTCACCATTTGAGAATCGCTAATCATAAAGAGGAATATTACTGATGGAAACGTATAAATGTGAATGCGTGGAAGAGAAAAAAGATAACTGTACACAAAATAACTGTATCTTGTCCCATCTTACTGCTATACTTCCATTACCACCTCAGGTTAAAGTGCCCAAATCCTTGATGTCAGCTGTATCCTGGGCTCAGCATATTAGGAAAAGAAAGTGCTTTGTTTCCAACACCCACCTGAGAGCCCGCCGCTCTGGGTAATCGAGGTCATAATCATAACTTTGCATAGAATCATTGCAAGAGTCCCGGGAACTGCCCTGAAGTAGCAGCTGCTGTGGCAGTCGCACAGGCACAGGATACTGGTGCACAGAAGCGTTGGGCTGGGAAGTCGAATGGTAAGGAGGTGGGATGCTGTTGCTGGTCTCACTGCGATAGTCACTATCTCGGTCATCGACAGCACTATCAGGATCTTCAAAAGCTGTGGAACAAGCACAGTCAAAGCTTTATTTAATTCTTCAGAATTTTTTCTGCTTCTAACTTAGGTACCCACAAGCTGTGGGATCAAGAGCAAGCTGAGTTACACCCGAGTCCAGTGACCTCAAAGCCGTGTGCAGAACTGTCTCAATACCCACTAGTTTCTCCCCTTATCAAATGAGAGAGAATACTTGGTTTAATTTTAGTGTTGATTCTTAGAGGAGTTGCGTTTTTCCAATGCAGAATTCTTTGAGATTCTACTTCTCTAGCTATCATAACCCTAGGGAAAACCTGCTTTTAAATGTCATAAACAGATTCTGGTCCTCTACTACTATCAAAAGGAGAAAATAAAATCGTTTTTCCCTATCTTAATAAAGAAATTTTTTTGTTTAAAATTGTCTTGTTTTCAGACATTAAAATACATGGCTGAACCAAACAAACAGGTCCAACCTCAGAAACTGGCCAAGGAAATCAGGAAGGTCAAGCCAAGGCTTAAGAGTCACCCTAAAGGTCCAGCACTAACCGCTGAACACAGCTACAAATCTTGCTCCAAGCAAAAATAAAAATGTGCAACACTGTGCTTGGAAAGGGAGCTCAACCTTACTGTGCTTTATAGGTTACTATACAGGGAAGCCATTTCTGACACCATCCTCATATGTACCTAATTAATAAATTCCCATATTTCCTTTCTTGTCAAGTCCCATTTGGCTTGCAATGAGGAAAACCAATATTCACCATCCCAAAAAGGAGATACTTTTAGCAAATGGTGGACTCCTCATATTAGTAATTAAAAAAAACAAAAAACACCTTGGTAGTAGTATGGGAAACAGAAGCTTCTTGAAGACCATAAGTTAGGCTTTTACATTTCCTCATGAAGGAGATAAGGACCTGCATCCATAGAGCAGAAATTAAAAGGAGTTAATGAACTAGGGTGGGAGGAATTCAGGCAGAAATGATAAAACTTGGAAACAAGCCCTGGTTTAGTGTGGCTCAGTTGGTTGGGCATCATCCTCCATGCACTGAAAGGTTGCCGATTCAATTCCCAGCTGGATCCCAGGTAGGGGGCGTGCAGGAGGCAGCCGATCAATGTTTCGCTCTCACTTGAATGTTTCTCTCTCTCTCTCTCTCTCTCTTCCTGTCCCTTCCCCTCTCTCTCTCTCTCTCTCTCTCTCTCTCTCTCTCTCTCTTTCTCTCTCTCTCTCTCTCTCTCTCTCTCTCTCTCTCTCTCTCTCTCTCTCTAAAATAAAAATAAAACTTGGAGACAAATGGAAGGTAACAGAAAAATGACCCACTAAAAGAGACAGGGAGCAGCACAAACGTGGGCTTTACACGCAAGGAAGAACATTTGAACACTGGATTCCAGACAACACTTGTGGATACAGCACAATACAGGGGTAAGCTTTTCCCATTTGAGTTTAAGGCAACATGTGAGCATAAGAAGAAAGAAAAAGAAAGAGGTTAGTGATTAGAACTCCAAGGGGAAAAATCAGTACGAGAAAGAGGCTAACCTTCAAAATGGGCAGGAACAAGATCAGTCAAAAAATACAAAGCATTCTGATCACATAATTAGGAAAAAGACTTTGGAGGCACTGGTTTTAATCCTTGATGTATTTGTTGTTCTGAAGACTAGAAAGGATCAAAGAATGAAAACCAGAATGCCTTTCAGGTTTAATTCTCTGTGAACCAACAGAAGGAATAAGTGTGGGAAAAGTCAGTACTGAATTATTCATGCATACAGGGGGAGGGGGCAGATACAAAAAAGAAGACAGAGCAAAAAGACTACTTAAATTCTGGCAGGAGGAGAATTAACACATAATCCAGAAAACCAAAATTGAGTCTCCAAAAAGAAAGCCTTGATAGACGATCCTACTGATTGTGAGGCCAGGAGAGAGCAGCTCAGCCAGAAGTAGAAGCCCATGATCCAGAGCCAGGAACTTAGTATAGAGACCCTTAGTTTCTCACTGCATCTGACCTATTACTTCTAAATAATGCTTTGCTTGTGTGCGTGTGCGTGTGTGCGTGTGTGTGTGTGTGTGTGTGTGTGTGTGACTGTGTGATATTCTTTTTTATTTTAATACTAGCAGCCCGTTTGCACGAAGATTCGTGCAATAGACCTTCATTCACCTGGCTGCCTGCACCAGTTTTCTGCCGGCACCGGGGACCCAGGCCTTGGCTGTGGCCACCGCCTTCTGCCTTCTTTCAGGGTCGGGGCTTGGCCCCGGGCGGCGGCCTTGGGCTCTGCTGCACCCCAGCGTCCCTGCTGCGGATCGTAGGAGCCGACCCCCTGGTCATTGCCTGCGATCCGTGCAGGCTCCCCGCTGGTGCCCAAGGCTGGGAAAGCCTCCGCCACACCCCAACGTCCCTGCAACAGTTGCCTGGTGGGCGTGGCTGGCGGGCGTGGTTGGTGGGCGTAGCTTGTGAGTGTAGTGAAGGTACGGTCAATTTGCATATTACTCTATTATTAGGTAGGATGTTTTTATTGATTTCAGAGAGAAAGGGAGAGGGAGAGAGAGATAAAAAACATCAATGATGAGAGAGAATCATTGATTGGCTGCCTCCTACACTTCCCATACTGGGGATCGAGCTCATAACCCTGGCATGTGCCCTTGACCAGAATTGAACCCCAACCCTTCAGTCCACAGGCTGATGTTCTATCCACTAAGCCAAACTGGCTAGGGCATGCTTTGCTTTTTTATTTTGCTAGGTTAAGGGGAGGAATATTCCAAAACTTTCCTAAAGGCTGACAGCATTTCTATACTAAAGAAATAAAGTACAAATATTATGAAACAAAATGCCTATAGAAAGAAAAGATTGAGAATAGAAGGAAAGAGAATATGAAAAGTAGAAGGGAATGGGAGAAAGGAAATATAGGGAAGTGAAATGAGACAAAAGAGAGAAATAGAAAAAGAGAATATGGAAGGAAATGACAGAAAATAAACCTGTAAAAGTAAACTGGAGAAGAAATCTAATCTGGGACAAATCTGGGCCACAGGCACAGAGCAGGCACCCAAACAAAACTGAATGAGATACTGAACAGTGAGGCCCTCCGGTGTGGAGCGCTCCTGGATTAAGTCCCTGTCTTTAAATCCAGAGTACAGACAGAAATTTACCAGCTAGAGAAGAAAGGAAAAAGACTTCAAACCTTTTTATTTTTCATTAGTTACTTATTTTCTATTTAAGTTAAAACCTTAAGTTATCCGAGCTCTCTTAGGCTGCCTTTAAGCAGTTCCCTAGTGAAAATACTCAGGATTCAAATCGCAGAAAATACATACTCCATGAGAAATTCCAGTAACAGGACAAAATTTAGTGCCTCTTAGCACCTATTGGACACCTAATCACTGGGACTCAGCCAAAAACCCCTTGCCAGATGGGTAACAACCAGTAATGTTCACCTAGGGCTGTGTATCTTGCTGGAAAGGACTGACTACCCACTCTCCAAGCTCTAGAACAAAGTTAGCCTACCTGGGCTGCTTCAAGCAAAGTGAAACCATGTCATCAGCCTCTTGCTCACTTCACCAAACCAATGACCTCCCCCAGAATAAACCTTCTCCTTCTAGTCACTGCACTCCTTAGTCAAGAAACCAAAGGAGAGGGCTTCCTACACTGGCGGCTGATGGTGCTACTTGTCTCTGGCAAAGAAAACTCAGGAGGTCCTGTCAGAATTGTAACTGGGACTTTGGTTTGAAATTTATCATACACACACAGTCTTCAAGAAACCAGCCTGAAAGGATATAACATTTCACTAAAGATAACTATCTCCCGAGGTTTAAGGAAGGGAGGGAGATGAAAGGAGGGGTGTGAGGTTATATATGCTTGTATGCATGAATATCCAGCTTTATAGTTCAGAGAGAGTATGTTAAAGGATACGATCAAGAAAATTATAAGGAATTCAAATTCTTACGTACTCTGCTGCTCTCCCCAGCCCAGATAGGTCCAGTGACCTAAGAACACCGCAAGTGATAGCAAGAAGAAGAGTGACAGAGATAATTTTAGGAAGAATTCAAAGATCATTTCCCCAGCCCACCAATTATTATATACCTTACCTTATTTGAGCCTTCCCTACTTGTAGTCCATAAATTTTACATTAACATGTAAAGAGCATCTGCCTTCTACCAAGCATAAGACAAATCTACATACAGAGTACTCTTGCTACTAGTCACTATACAGGGAATAACAAAAAAGCTACTACTTCCATACTCTTTTTAAACCTCCTCTGGCCTACAACATCATTTAGAAGCTGATATACCCTTCCTTACTTCAAATGAGAAAAATTCAACCTGCCTCTACGAAACCCTTCCTTGTCTCTGTGTTCATTAAACCTGAGCCTACCACAGTATACCCATGAGAGGCTCAGTCCTGATACAGTGGGAGAGTGATTCCCTTTTCTGGAAGCGGTGGTATCCAATTTTGCTTCTCTCCATTGAAAGTTAAAAGGCCAAAGAACAATCGCACTCTCTCATTTTTCTATATGTAATAAAACACTGTAGCCTGTTGGGTCCTCAGAGATAGCATTTTTTCTCAATTACCTATAAATTTTAAATAAAATCTATTAAAACACAGAAGCTTTGAATGATAGGAGAAATTACATTTTCTACTCATTTTTCAAAATAAAAAATTCGATATTAATTAAATTTAACTCCTATTCTACACTCAAACTAAATTTGAGGCAACAAATGTGACAAAGAAATCACTAAAAATAGGCCTTTATCCTAAGAAACAATGAATAATTTAGCTTCATATTGGTATTGAAGTCAAAGCTAAGTTATTCTGGCCCTGCCACATACTAGCTATATAATCTTGAAAAAGTTGTAAGGATTACAAGAGAAAATTAGTTTTGTCATATTGCCAGATTTTTGCTTGCCTTATAGGTTCCTGATAAATAGGTAATGGGTCAGCACACTCTGACAGCCCTGTTTGCTGAAAGATCGCCAATGTCTGGGTTAGAAATCCCTCAGAGTTCTGAGGATGCAGTTCCCTTGAAAGCTTGCTGTAAAAATCAAATTCTAGAAGCATCGAATGATGCCAACACAGGCTGGCTTCATTACCTGAGCTAACTTCCAATCCTAGGGATATGGGACTACTAGTCACAGGCTGTTTAATTTAGCTATACACTGAGTGTCAGTTTTCTTCTTATGTACTTAACTTCTTCCTGCCACCTATGTCTTCTTCTCTGGAAGGATACTGTGCCATTTTTAAATTTTAACAATTTATTAAACTTTCTAACCATGGGGAGAGAGGGACTTCAGCTGAAAATTCTCCCAGGCCATAGCACAGTTGTCATAGCAACTGCTAAGGGGTAATTACCTTGCTTCTTTTCAAAAGAAAACTGAAAAATAATCATATAGAACTTCAGATTAGCTTGCAACCTAGATTGCTCCAGGCAAGTAACAATACTGTTTCTCAGTGAAACTCTGGGACCAAAGAAGCCTCTCCTTACAAGACGTTGCCTCATTCCTCAATGTTCCAGAGCACTGCACAGCAGTTTCTTATACATAGTAAGTGGTCAATAAATGCTTATAAGCATGAGTAAACCAAACAAGTGACCCAATTCCACTACGAGGTTCATTACTAACCCATTAAAATAACAATAGTTATGCTGTCTGGACAACCAGTTCCCTATTCTCACTTAATAATGTTACCATTATTATAAGAGAAATAACATCAGGTTAACCTTTTGCACTCGGATGTCGAGTGTGACTCGACACGGTTAGCATCGGTAGCAGGAATTGAGAAAAAAGCAAGCGAGTGCAAAGGGTTAATTGAAGCCAGTTACCTTCTCCACTCCCAAAATGCACTAAAACATTTCACTAACCAGTAGAACAATTAATGAGGACAGTTAGATTTTACTAGGGACAAGTACCAAGAAAGGGAGGGGGGAAATGTTTCAGGTAAATAAAATTATACATACAAAAGCACATTTAGTGAACTGATAATAATGCTAGCATATTTGAAAAAGAGGCTTCAGGGTAGGGGCATGGAGGAGGCAGCCGATCAATGTACTGCTCTCAGATGGCTGTTTCTCTTTCTCCCTCTTCCTTCCCCTCTCTAAAAATAAATTTAAAAAGCTTTTTAAAAAAAGAATTCATGAGTTCATAGTGACAGTCATAAAAAAAAGTAGGATAGGAGAAGAGGAAAAGACAGCTACTTGATGTAAAAGTAATGAGAGAATTAGAAAATCATCATTTTGCAACCACCAATGTGGCTATGATCATAACAGATTCTAATATCCTATGTAATAAAGAGGTAATATGCAAATTGACCATCGCTCCAACACACAAGATGGCCGCCCCCATGTGGACACAAGATGGCCACCACAAGATGGCCGGCAGGGGAGGGCAGTTGTGGGCAATCAGACCAGCAGGGGAGGGCAGTTTGGAGGGAACAGGCCTGCAAGGGAGGGCAGTTGGGGGCGACCAGGCCTGCAGGGGAAGGCAGTTGGGGGGGACCCAGGCCTGCAGGGGAGGGCAGTTGGGAGTGAACAGGCTGGCAGGGGAGGGCAGTTAGGGGCAATCGGGCTGGCAGGGAAGCAGTTAGGCATCAATCAGGCTGGCAGGGAAGTGGTTGGGGGGTAATCAAGCAGGCAGGCAGGTGAGTGGTTGGGAGCCAGCAGTCCTGGATTGTGAGAGGGATGTCCGACTGCCCATTTAGGCCCGATCCCACCAGGGTCAGGCCTAAACGGGCAGTCAGACATCCCTCGAGGGGTCCCAGATTGGAGAGGGTGCAGGCTGGGCTGAGGGACACACACAACCCCCCTCCCCCTGTGCACGAATTTCGTGCACCGGGCCTCTAGTTAATGAATAAAAAGTTATGAGAAAATAGGATATGTACACACAGTCTCAAAGTAGTATCCCCCTCCCTCAGATTACTTATTAATTACAAAGGGGGGGGGGCGGAATACCCTAATAGTGGAAAGATCCAGAAAACACCATCTGAACTAATAATTAACATCAGCATCACAAATAACTTTAAAAAAATTAGTATCAGCTATGTAGTAACCAGAATCTAATTATGAAGAAACAATAGGACAAATCCAGATTTTAGGAAATTTTATAAGACAATTTAACTGGATCCTTGCCAGTTGTCTTGTAGAATGTGGGTGGAACTCTTTAAATATATTTTATTGATTTTTTACAGAGAGGAAGGGAGAGGGATAGAGAGCTAGAAACATCGATGAGAGAGAAACATCGACCAGCTGCCTCCTGCACACCTCCCATTGGGGATGTGCCCGCAACCAATGTATATGCCCTTGACCGGAATCAAACCTGGGACCTTTCAGTCCACATACTGACGCTCTATCCACTGAGCCAAACTGGTTTCGGCTGGGTGGAACTCTTTAACCTTTTGCAAGAGCAGCTATTGGTGAAGAGAGGTTAGCCCATCCATTCCCTATCTCCTAAGGAGGGGAAAGATGAATGAAGCTGGGGATGCTGGCAAAAAATGGGAGCCAGACAGATTAGATGTCTACATAAGGAGGAGAATTGCTAATCTGAACTCTATACCTATTTGTAGGTACAATCTAGAGCTCATTTAGACCAATTCTTCTTTTTTATACATCAAGAAACTAAAGTAGACAAGTGGAAAGACTTCCAAAGACACTCAGAGAGATGACAGCAAACACAGATCTAGAACAAGGACTCAATGACTCCATTACTCCTCTTAATAACTTTTAACTAGTAAAAGTAGTACTTAGTTAATTATTTAGAAAATGTAAGAACTGGAAGGGTTCATTGGACAACACTCAACCAACTAAGTCACACTGGCCAAGGCCCTTCCTCTTAAATTGTAACTGGTAGCCCTAGCCAGTTTGCCTCAGTGGATAGAGCGTTGGCCTGTGGACTGAAGGGTTCCGGGTTCAATTCCGGCCAAGGGTACATGCCCACGTTGTGGGCTCAGTCCCCAGTAGGGGGTGTGCAGGAGGCAGCCGATCAATGATTCTCTCTCATCATTGATGTTTCTATCTCTTCCTCTCTGAAATCAATAAAAATATATTTTTTTAAAAGTCATAATCCCACTACCAGAGACAAATTTGGTTAATATTTTGGTGCCTCTTTTTTCAGATATTTTCCCTCCAATTATATAGATTTGTTTCCCTAAGTGTATTAGTCTGTTCCGGGCTGCCATAACAAAATGCCATATCCTGGGTGGCTTAAACAACAGAAATTTATTTTCTCAGTTTCTAGAGGCTGAAAAATCAAAGATCAAAGTTCTGGCAGGGTTCAGTTTCTGGTGAGAGCCCTCTTCCTCACTTGCAAATGGCCATCTTCTTGCTGTGTCCTCACATGGCAGAGAGAGCTCTGGTGTCTCTTTTTTTATTTATTTTTTATTTTTTTGTTAATTCTCACCCGATATTTTTTTCCATTGATTTTTAGAGAGAGTGGGAGGGAGGGAGGAAATGAGACAGGGAGGGAGGGAAAAAGGGAGGGAGGAGGAAGAGGAGAGAGGGAGAGAGAGAACACATGTAAGAGACACATCAATTGGTTGCCTCCCGCACCCCGACTGGCGCCAGGGATCAAACCTGCAACCCAGATATGCGTCCTTGACTCAGAGAACCTGAGAACCTTTGGTGGACAGGCTGACACTCTAGCCACACTAGCCAGGGCTCTTCCTCTTTTTAAAGGGGCACCAGCCCTATCAGATTAGAGCCCCACCCTATGAAATCATTTAACCTTTAACACTTCCTCAGAAACTCTATCTCTAAATACAGTCACATTGAGGGGTTAGGCCTTGAACATGAGTTTTAGAGGACACAATTCAGCCCAAAAGCATTCTGCCTCTGTCCCAAAGCCACAAATTCATATCCTAATCACCTTCAAAATATATTCATTCCATCCCATTAGCCCCAAAAGTCTTAACTCATTCCAGCATCAACTCAAGTCTAAAAGTCTCATTTAAATATCAACTAAATCAGCCCAGCTGGCAAGGCTCAGTGGTTGAGCACTGTCCTAAGAACCAGGAGGTCACAGTTCGGTATTCGGTCAGGGCACATGCCCGGGTTGCAGGCTTAATCCCCAGTGTGGGGCGTGCAGGAGGCACCTGGTCAATGATTCTCTCTCATCATTGATGTTTCTATCTCTCTCTCTCCTTCTCCCTTCCTCTCTGAAATCAATAAAAACATATTTTAAAAAGAAACACACAGAGAAACTTTCATCTAGTGACAGAAAAATAAAAATAAAAATTTGCCATTACAATAACTTTGGAAAGGACCTATAGATTTTGAATTCACAACCTGGTCTTCAATTCAGATTCTCCTGGTCTCTATAACCCTAAATGTTTAATACATTCTATGTCCTAAATAACTAAAAAGGGGGAAGAATAATAAATCATGAAAAAAAAATAGGTTTTCTTAAATAAAGAAAAAATGTTGACCTCTGCCATTGGTCTTACTTTTATCAGGAAAGTAGCCTATTGGATGGAAGGCAACCAATGGATTTATAAACCATAAATAGGGGTTTTCATTCTCAAAAACAATATGATAGAAGTAATATAACAAAGCAGTTCAAGGCATGGACTATCAAGTCAGGTTGTCTGTGTTTGAATATTTACTACACCACTTACAACCTATGTAATTTGTGGAAAATTATTCAATCTCTGTATACCTCAGTTTCCTCATCTGAAAAATGGAGAGAGACAAGAGTAAAATTTATGTCTTAGGGTTGTTGTGAAGATCAAATAAGTTAGTACTTTTTAGTTTTTAGACCAGCATCTGGCATATCTAAGACCTCAAAATGTTAGATGCTATGGTTCTTATTATTAGTAGTATTAGTACAATTACTATTACCACCAATTTCCACATGCAATTGATAAGAGTTTGACATGTGGTTCAGAAAAACGATAGTAACAACAAAAGTACAACACACACACACACACCACAGGTTGAAAAATTGAAAGAGAAGCGACTCTAAATCAGTCCTTTAGTGAATCCTCAAGCTGTTTTAAGAGAAATTAAGGAGAAGGTAGCAATATAGCAACAATGAATGGCTCATTTCAAGAAGAAATCTGTGTGATTTGGATAAGTTAATCTCAGGAGAAATGACATGGTCTCTCACTCAAACATTTATCAAACTTTATTGAGGCGTAATATACTATGTGTCAGGTAATGAACCAGATGCTAGGAATACAAAAAGGAAGAATGTCTATGCCTTTAAAAACTTTTTGTTCCTGTCAAAGAAATATACATAGATTATAATACATGGTAGGTTATATAATAAATGTATGCACAGGGCACTATAGAGGAGAGACAGCTAGCTAGACTTGCAGGAAGGAAGAAGAGGCAGAAAGATTTCCCAGAGTTAATGACATTAAACAAAGTCTTAAAAAATAATAACTGGTAAATGGGGATAGAAAAAGTAAAATCATTCCTCCTGGGATAAAAAGTTGGCAAATGGACAAAAAAGATGAGCACCATTGCCCTGCCTACAACCACACAAAACCAAAAGATCTCTTCCTAAAGCTACTGGGCAGAGATCCACTGGAGGCATGGGTCTGCATAGGTGTGTTTCTGGAATATATTCTGTTTACACACACCACAACACCATCCTCCCCAATTCAAAAGAAGTAACATTTGGAGAACTCACAGAAAGCTGTGATTAAGAGCTTCAGAGATAAGTTTCTCACTTACAACACTGGGCGGCAGCACTGGGCAATGGCTTCCTCTGGCTTTCTTCTTGAATAGAATACTAGAAGCAGAAAGAAGAAAAAAAAAATGCATATAATAAGAGGCCCAAGTAAAGAAGGGGGAAATCACAGGTACCTGTAAAAAGGTTTAGTGTTTGACAAGAGTCAAAATTGTTATTGAAAAGAAATAGATGATCCTGCTGCTGATTTCCCTGTGTGATCCCAACATAAAGGCCAAAATATCAGATATGACACTGGTCCAATTCAACAGGCTAAATCAGGATAACAGAGACCATTCTGGCCAAGGACACCTGCCAAGTAGCTGTAGAAGGCTTAGTCTCTTTTTTTTTTTAACTTTTAAAAAAATTATCACTGGAGGACATTTATTGATTTTTTAGAGAGAGAGGAACGGGAAAAGAGAGAGACAGAGAAACATCTATGTGAGAAACACTAATCAGTTGCCTCCCGTACATACCCCGACTGGGGATTGAACCCACAACCTAGGTATGTGCCCTGACTGAGAGTCAACCCTGTAACCTTTTGGTGTACAGGACAATGCTCCAACCAACTGAGCCACCCGGCCAAGAGAGAGAAAACTCAGTCTTCTAAGTTTTCCTACGGATAAAGTAGAGATTTCCCCATTGGAGTGATGGAACTGAAAACCTCTCCGAGACTGAGTTTCTGATGTTTAAAAAAAAAGTAACAGTGCTTCTTCCCTCATGAGGTCATGTGTGCGATTACTTATTTAAGCATCCAATGCACCATCTGAATTCTACTCGAGTCCCCTTCCCACTTACACTCTAGCCTTCCCAACCCAATCCACCACCATTACCACCAAAAAAAAAAACAAATACAGAGTGCCCTGGCTGGTGTTTCTCAATGGTTAGAGTATTGGCCTGAGCACCAAAGGGTCATGGGTCCAATTTCTGGTCAAGGGCACATACCTGAGTTGTAGGTTTGATCCCTGGTCCAGGTCCTGGTCTGGACATGTGGGAAAGGCAACCAATTGATATGTCTCTTTCACATCAATTTCTCTCTCCCTCCCTCCCTCCCTTCCACTCTCTCTAGAAAGGAAGAAAAGGAAGAAAGGGCGGGAGGGAGGGAGGGAGGGAGGGAGGGAAAAAGGAAGAAAGGGAGGGAGGGAGGGAGGGAGGGAGGGGGGAGGGAGGGAGAGAAAGAGAGAAAGAAAGAGAATTGGGTTAGAATTAACAAAAATAAAAAGCAAACACAGAGTACTGAAGCCATAAAAATTTTTTCTCTAAAATTTTTAATTAAATTTAAGTCTTGAGGATGGGCAGGATTTGAAAAGGCAAAACAAAAAAAGAAAAAGATATAAACAAATTAACACAGGTACATAGTTTGAAAGACAGAATAGTTTGGTGCAGATCCCACTAGAAGATTGGGAAAACATTAACGTGGTCCAGCAACTTGCAAATAACCTGGAGTTTTCATCCTGACTCTGCCACTTATTAATAAGCTGTGAAATCCTGGGCAATACAGAGCTTTTCTAACATTGCGAATAAATGTGTCACTCATTTAACAGATATTTCTTGAGCACTTATTACGTGCAAAGCCTTATTCCAGGCAATGGGGAGGTAGAGCATGTAAACCATGGTAAGGAGTCTGGATTTTATTCTAGTGTATTGGGAGGCCATTTAGAGTTTTAAACACAAGAGAGATGTGACTTGATTACACTTTAACATCACTCTGGCCCTGCCCGGCTAACTCAATTGGTGAGAGTATAGTCCTGATTTGCCAAGGTTGTGGGTTCAATCTCCAGTCAGGGCATATACAAGAATCAACCAAGGATTGCATAAATAAGTAGAACAACAAATCAATGTCTCTCTCTCTCTCTCTCTCTCTCTCTCTCTCTCTCTCTCTCTCTCTCTCTCTCTCCCCCTCCCTCCCTCCCTCCCTCCCTCTCTCTCTCTTCCTCTTCCTCTCCTTCCCTCTCCCCTCCTCCCTCCCTTCCTCTCTCTCTCAAACCAATAAACATTTAAAAAAATCACTCTGACCCAACAGGTGTGTCTCAGTTGGTAGAGCATTGGCCCATGTACCAAGAGGTCACCAGTTCCATTCCCGGTGCCCAAGTTCCGGGCTTGATCCCCAGTAGGGGGTGTGCAGGAGGCAGCCGATCTATGTTTCTCTCTCATTAATGTTTTTATCTCTTTCCTCTCCCTTCCTCTCTCTCTAAAAAAAAAAATCAAGAAAAACATATTTAAAGCCTTAACCAGTTTGGCTCAGTGGATAGAGCATTGGCCTTAGGACTGAAGGGTCCCAGGTTCAATTCAGGTCAAGGGCATGTACCTTGGTTGCGGGCACATATCCAGTAGGGGGTGTGCAGGAGGCAGCTGATCGATGTTTCTCTGTCATTGATGTTTCTAACTCTCTATCCCTCTCCCTTCCTCTCTGTAAAAATATCAATAAAATATATTTTTTTAAACATTTAAAAAAAAATTAAAAGTCACTCTGGCTACTGTGTGAGATAAACTGTAGGGAACAAAAAGGGAAATAGACCAATGACTGCAATTATCCAGACAAAAGTTGATGATGGCTTATATAGTAGTGTCAGAGAAAGGCCTTTCAAGTGGTTGGATGCAAAATACAAAACATTTTTTGTATAAAAATATACTTTTATATACAAAATACTATACAAGCAATAACCTATGATACAAATATCAGAGGTAGATAGGAAGGATCAGAAATCAAGTACAATTTATTTAATTTTTTAAAATATGTTTTTATTCATTTTAGAAAGAGGAGAAGGGAGGGGAGAGAGAGAGAAACATCAATGGGCTGCCTCCTGCACACCCCCTACTGGATGGGGATGAAGCCTACAACCCAAGCACATGCACTCACCGGAAATCAAACCAGCAGCTTTTTGGTACATGTGACAATGCTCAACCAACTGAGCCACACCAGCCAGGGTGAAGTCAGGTACTACTTACCATATTTTCCGGCATATAAGACGACTTTTTAACCCAGGGAAATCTTCTCAAAAGTTGGGTGTCATCTTATAGGGCGGGTATATCCCAAACTCTATATTTTAACTGGAAAAGTTGGGGGTCATCTTATCTGCCCAGTCGTCTTATTCGCCGGAAAATACGGTACTTATTTACTTATTTACATTATTTATTATTTAATTTATCTATTTATTCAGTCCACGGGCCAACGCTCTGTCCATTGAGCCAAACCAGCTAAGGCCTACCTTACTCAGAGTTCAAATTCTCTTTATTGTCTCAAATATGTCTTGTCACAGTTGATTTGTTCAATTCATGATCCAAACGAATTGTACATATTTGGTTATTATGTCTTTCAAATCATTTTAATTCTACAGTTGTTTCCCCTTCTCTCATTTGTTATGTAGAATTCTATACATTCTAGATTTGGCTGATTATATCCCAAGGTTTCATTTACCATGTTCCTCTATCCCTCTTACTTTCTTTAAACTGGAAATTATTTCTAATAGTTTGAGGATTCGTTTGAAATTTAGATTGAAGGTGTGTGTTTTTTCCTTTTTGGTGGGCTGATGGTGTCTTATGTCACTTTTAGTGATGTTAAATTTCAATAGTGGATTCAACTGGTATCAGCCTATTTTATCCCATATGAAGTCATCCCACCAGCCTTTCACCAAATGGTTTTCACAGCATAAAAAAGACATAAAATTTTTAAGCAGACATAAAAATGAGCATAGTAAACTGAAACCTTTACACTTACCTCCAAGATTCAGTAATTATCAAGATTTCATAAATGATATATCCAATAAGGGGTTCATATGTAAAACACAAACAACTCAATAACAAATAAATAACACAATCAAAAAATGGGCAGAGGACATGAAAGGACATTTGTCCAAAGAAGATATAGATGGCCAACGTACATATGAAAAGATGCTCAACATCACTAATCATCAGGAAAATGGAAATCAAAACCAGAGTAGCAAAAGTAATAAATGATGGTACATTTCCACAAGTAAAATAACTTATTTTTCCCTCCGTCACCAATATCAAGAGCATTCCCTATTCCTGGTGGCCCAGATTGAGTTGTGTTCTTTTCTGTGCAATAGACCCATTTCTGGAGATAAGTCAGGACAGCAGGACACCAAGCATGTAATAGTCTAACCATCCTTCAAAAGAGCACACAAATAAGGATATATAGATCCAAAAATCTGGGAACTAGCAGAAGAAATGCCTTTGTTCATCTGTGTAACAAGAGGACAGTTTTTCTAGTATACGCTCCTTCCCCAACAATCTAGAGCCAATTCAGCCACTTCTGGGCAACAATAAGAATAGGAAAAGCAGGAGAAAAATCCTTCTAATGAAATGTCAGGCAATCTTCCAGATGCCTTTTTCTTTAACACAGTTTAAATTCTTTCATTCTTCAACATACTCACAGGTCCCTCTGTTGAAAAACTATAAAGTGTTCTATAAAACAATTTTCTTTATCTCTCCATCTTGCAAATAAGGCTGTTCCTACCTCATTGTCAGCACCCAAGGCATTGATTTGCTCCAATTTGTAGGTCCAATATCTGGCTTCTTCCTCTGGGATATCTACCATGAGAAAGAAGAAATCAGATTACAAGGTTAATAATTTAATCATGGACCAATAATACTTTGTTCAATTGGATAATCAAACTTAAAAGGGTGGTAGCAATGGACTAATTTTACTGGTAGCTTCATTCTTTCTATGAACATTATCTTGAATCTTTACAAAAAAACAAAAACAAAATAATGTTCTATTATTCCCACTGGACCAGAAGACTTGATATTGTTAATATATCACTACCCAAAGTGATCTACAGATTCAATGTGATCACTATCAAAATCCCAATATGTTTTTTACAGAAATAGAAACCACATCCTAAAATTAATATGGAATCTCAACAGATGCCAAATAGCCAAAACAATCTTAAAAAGTAAGAATAAAGCTGGAGGACTCACATTTCCTAATTTCAAAACTTACTATAAAGCTATTTTAATAAAAAATAGTGTGGTACTATATTATGTGACATCATAGAGGTATCAGCTAATGTTATGATGGTGGTAATCATTTTCCAATATATAAATGTATCAAATCAACACATTGTATACCTTAAATTTACAGTGTTAAATGTCAATTATATCTTAATACCTGGTACAAATATTTTAAGTGGGGGAAAAAAACAGTGTGATACTGACATAAAGACAGATATATAGATCAACAGAATAGAGAGCTAAGAATTAAACCCTCATATATGTGGTTAAATGATTTTTTGACAAGGATACATTCAATGGGGAAAAGAATCTTTCAACAAACGTTGCTGGGGAAACTGAATATCTGTATGCAAAAGAATGAAGTTGGATCCTTACCTAACACCATATAAAAAAATTAACTCAAAATGAATCAAGACCTAAAACCATAAAACTACTAGAAAAAAGCATAGGGCAAAAGCTGCATGACATTGTATTTGGCAATGATTTCTTAAATAGAACACCAAAGGCACAGGCAACAAAACAAAATATAGACAAATTGGACTTTATGACAATCAAAAAATTTCTGCAGTAAAAGATAATACCAATAGAATAAAAAAGCAACCAACAGAATGGGAGAAAATATCTGCAAATCCAATATCTGATAAGGGATTAATACCCAAAATACACAGAGAACTCCTAAAACTCAACAACAAAACAAAAACCCAATTAAAAAATGAAGGACTTGATAGATTCTCCAAATATATACAAATGGCCAATAAGCACATGAAAACATGCTCAACAACACTGATCATTAGGGAAATACAAATCAAAACTACAATGAGATACTACTTCACACCAATTAGGATGGCTACTGTAAAAAACACACACACACACACACACACACACACAAACAGAAAATAACAAGTGTTGGTGAGGATGTGAGAAACTGGAACCCTTGCATACTATTGGTAGGACTATAAAATGGTATAGCCACTAGGAAAAACAGTATGGCAATATTTTAAAAATTGAAAATAGAATTACCATATAATGCAGCAATTCCATCTCAGAGTAATAATATACTCAAAAGAAATTAAAGCAGAATCTCAGAGATTTATGCACACCCACATTCATAGCAGCATTATTCACAATAGCTAAAAGGTGGAAGCAACCCAAGTGTCCACCAATGAATGAATGGGTAAGCAAAATGTAGTATGTATATAAAATGGAATATTATTCAGCCTTAACAAGGAAGGAAACACTGACATATGTTGCAACATGGATGAACCTTGAGGACATTATGCTAAGAGAAACATGCCAGTTACAAAAAGACAAATACTATATGATTCCACTTATCTGAGATGCTTAGAATAGTAAAAAATCATAGACATAGAAAGAATGGTGGTTGCCAGGGGCTGAAAGGTGAGGAGAATAGGAGTTGTTGGTTTTTTTTTAATATATTTTATTGATTTTTTACAGAGAGGAAGAGAGAGGGATAGAGTGTTAGAAACATCGATGAGAGAGAAACATCGATCAGCTGCCTCTTGCACACCCCCTACTGGGGATGTGCCCGCAACCAAGGTACATACATGCCCTTGACTGGAATCGAACCTGGGACCCTTGAGTCCGCAGGCCGACGCTCTATCCACTGAGCCAAACCGGTTTCGGCTGGAGTTATTTTTTAATGGGTATAGAGTTTGATTTTTACAAGATGAAAAGAGCTATGAATATGAATGATGGTGATGGTTCATGACATTATGAATGTATTAATCTCACTGAACTATACACTTAAAATAGTTAAGATAGTTAATTTCATGGTATGTGTATTTTACCAAAATAAAAAAATAAAAAATAATAATGGTATATACTCATTTATACATATTTAAGATTGACTATTACAACTTACCCCAAAACAAAACTCACCTTTTATAAACATCAGATATATACAGCATGAAAGAGAAACAATGAGACAACATATGGATCAGAGCAACTCTGGAGACATTTAAACAGATACATCTTCCTGCCTAAAACTTCCCCTCCTTCCCCTCAAACTGCTCTTCAGCAATTAGTGGCAGTATTCAAAGTCTTATAATAAAACCTTCAAATAATCTACTACCTAGTTTGTGTAGCACTTCCTCATCCATAAAATGGTGTACCCTGTAATTATTTAAAAGAAGTGAGAGGACAGGAAGAGCTGCCATGCTGCATATCTATAGGTTCTGATGTAGAATAATGTAGAATGAATGATTCTCTAAGATACGCTGTGAAGTGGAGAGCAGCAAGGACACCAAATGTGTTGGAATATATTACTATTTGTGTTTTATAAAGAGATTAAGTCTATATTTGCTTATAGATTCAAAGACTGACTCTGCAAAGATACACAAGAAAGTACTAATTATGACAGCCTATGAGGAAGAGAACTTATTTGTGAGGGAGGCTTAGTAATTTTCACTGGGTAACTTTTTAAACCACAGTGGATGTATTCTTGCCTTACCCCTCAAAATAGTTTTAAGAAAAATATAGAGCTATGATTATGTTTACTGCAGTATTGTTCATAATAGTATAAACTTTAAACAAACAAAATACCCAACAAGAGGAGTGGTTAAATGTATTATGGTTTAAATTAAAAGTCCTGGCCCTAGCTGCTTTGGCTCAGTGTGAACAGTCAAAATTAAAATTAAACTAAATTAAAACAAGATACCATATGAACCAATTAAACAGAAAAAGGTTAAAGATTGTGAAATACAAAATGTTAGCAAAGATGTGTAGAAAGGGACATCTCGGATACAGCTGGTAAGACTATAAAATCTTTCTCACAAGTAACTTGGCAATACTATGAAAAGTAATGGTGCATATACTGTTTGACTCATTCTTTATTTTTTTAATTTAAATTCTTTATTGTTTAAAGTATTACATATGTCTCCTTTTTCTCCCCATTGACCTCTCCCCGCCCCCTCCCAACCCCTTGACCTATTCTTTAAATTCTACTTTAAGGTTTTCTTCCTAGACTCACAAATGGGCACAGATATACAAAGCTGTTCATTACAGCAGTATGTAATATATATATTAAAAAAACCTACATGTCAATTAATAAAGAGTTGCTTAGATAATTTATCATATAGGCATCTATTCAGACCAGCAAGATAGACCTTAAGTATAACATAGAACAATGTTCCAGATAATGTGCTTTTGTAGTTCATACAAAACTTTATGCAGTTATGTGAGGCTTAATAACAAGGTATGTTCTGAGAAATGCATCAGTAGGCAATTTCATCATTGTGCAAACATCATAGAGTGTACTTACACAAACCTAGATGATATAACCTACTATACACCTAGGCTTTATGGTATATCACCATCATATAGGTGGCCCGTCATTGACTGAAATGTCATTATGTAGTGCACAACTGAATCACTATATGTAGTATATACATACTAGAGGCCGGTGCACAAAATTCGTGCACGGGGTGTGGGGGTGTCCCTCAGCCCAGCCTGCACCCTCTCCAATCTGGGACCCCTCGAGGGATGTCCGACTGCCCGTTTAGGCCCGATGTCTAATCGGGCCTAAACAGGCAGTCGGACAGCCCTCTCACAATTCAGGACTGCTGGCTCCCAACTGCTCGCCTGCCTGCCTTTCTGATTGCCCCTAACCGCTTCTGCCTACCAGCCTGATCACCCCCTAACCACTCCCCTGCCAGCCTGATTGATGCCTAATTGCTCCCCTGCCAGCCTGTTTGCCCCTAACTGCCCTTCCCTGCAGGCCCGGTCACCCCCAACTTCCCTCCTCTGCCAGCCTGGTCACCCCTAACTACCCTCCCCTGCAGGCTTGGTCCCTCCCAACTGCACTCCCCTGCTGGCCTGATCGCCCACAACTGCCCTCCCTTGCAGGCCTGGTCCCTCCCAACTGCCCTCCCCTGCAGGCCATCTTGTGGCAGCCATCTTGTGTCCACAGGGGGAGCAGGATCTTTGACCACATGGGGGCAGCCATCTTGTGTGTTGGAGTGATGGTCAATCTGCATATTACTCTTTTATTAGATAGGATGATTCAAATTTTATCAAAATAAATTTCTGCAAAAGAAATTTCTTATTTCTAAACCAAGACACAAGAAAGTTAATAGTGGTTTATTTCTTTAACCACTGCAAATGGATTGCAAAAGAGGTGGGAAGAGAAACAACTTTTATCCATGTACATTTCCATACTATTTGAATTTTTGCCAGGGCATGTATTTTTTGTAATTTTTTAAAATTTCCTTTTAAATTACTATTCTACTTATTAGTGCTACTTCACTGTTAAAATGAACAGATCATAAGATATACATTCACTTCAAGACAATAAATGTTAAAATATTATCACAAGAATAAATTATTGATGTTCTCTAACAAGTCGGTATTTCATAAGTCATACTAAACAGTCATAAAAAAGTAGATACTTAAAGAGAATGCTTTTAGTATAGATTCTTTAATTAGCACCATTCTAGCATCAACTTTGCACCATCCCTGGGCTAGGCATTATAGGAAATAGAGAGGAAGAAGACAAGAATGGCCTCAAAAGAGATGGCTGATAAAAGACACAGGAATAAAATAAATAGCAAACAATATGGTAAAAAGTATTAAATGACATTAAAAACTAATCAAACAGACTCACCAAAAGGCAACTCAAATCTTGTATCAAGCAAAATTTTATGAGGAGTTGGGTTTTTAGTTCCACAGATCTCATCACCTTTCATTAATGTCTCTGCCTCCAATGTGGACCACTCCCCGGGTCCTTCCTAGAAACAGAGATCTAAGATTAAACTTTACTTTCTCATGATTCCCCTCTTGGCTTAAGAGCCAAGTGCTTTTCTCTGAATTTCCTTGTTGGAGAGCTTCTGAGGGCCACTCACTTCCTGATAAGGCAAACACACCACTGTCACCACCTACCTCTCCTGCTCTCTGCAAGCCCACTGAGGAAAGAATTTCCGGAGTACCAAACTGAAAAACCAAGCATCTCCATGGATCAATATTTAATCTGCGTCATTCTTAATGACTGTGTCACTTCACGTGTTTCTATTTCTAATCAGTAAAGAGCTACTAACATTGCTAGTGAAGTAGACTTGAACTGGGCCCATTGCCTGGGGGAATACAGATTTAACCAGAACTAAAAGAAATTCCGGAAGGAGGGTCACATTTTCACCACCCCCACTCCCAGAGAAAACTCCCAGTCCATGTAAAACATAAATAGGAATACTATAGATTCTGTCCAGGTTCAAAGTGAGTGTGTATGGAGAAATTATGCTGAATTCTAACCTGGGGAAGTGGAATGGGAGTTCCGTCTTGAAAATAATGTACAGAGACAATGTGAATACCAATTGCCAAAACTGGTAGTTCCTTAAACTCTGTTAGGGTTATATGTAGAAGGAAGACTGAAACCAGTTCTCTAGGAATTAGTGACCCAAAGAAAAAAAGCAGAAAATAGGATCCAGAGTAGAGAACAGAACCCATCCAGATGGCTGAGGAAATTTAATGGGACTCCTCTCAGGAAAGTATCTTAGTGGGAAAGGTAAAAACCACAGGTACCCTAAATCAATCACACACACACTCTCTCCCTTCCCTCATTTACCCTCCTGATATCTCTCCTCTCTATCTCTCCTCTCTCTCTCTCTCCTTCTCCCCGCCCCTCTCTCTCTCACACACACACACACACACACACACACACACACACACACACACACACACACACCCCTACCTCAGAATGGCTGTCTACCTGGTAAGTTTAAAGAGATGTTCTAGCACCTTCAGTCATAGGGCAGAGGAAAGATCAGACTGAAATAAAATCCCCTGAACCTCTAGGTGAGGTGAGGAATAAGCTGGTTGTATGCCCTCTAATTAGCAGGGGGGAAGAAAAATCTGAGATGTGTGGATGAATATTAGTTGAATGGAGCTTGAGTGGGGAGAACTAAGGGCTAGAACCATACCTGTAAGTGGGCAATGCAAGGACTGACCTCATTTGACTGTCGAATAGTCTTCAGTGCAATCCACACGGTACCCACCATGGTGTCCCAAATCAGTCCTTTGTTCCATACCTCCACACTTAGACCCAGGTCCAGGCGACTAATCTCACTAACAGAAAGAAGAAAATCCTTTAAATAAAGCCAGATAATATGAAGGAAACAGCTACATCTTCTGTTTACCTTGAATATTTTATTACCAGGATTTTGTCATCAAGGAAAATCAAAATGCCCCAGAATGCTGCACCCATTGTTTAGATTCCTAGAAACCTATGTAAGGTATCTATAGAAAAATGCCTTTGTTAATCTGTCCCCTCTCCTTTGGAGCTACAATTATGATTAGATTAACAGTTTCATTTAAAAAAAAAAAGTGAAGCCAAGCAATGTGGGCATTACTACAAAGGCTGCCTGCGTACACTCTTCATCCACCCTTAGGCAATAGTCTTATATGTTTTCTTGTTAATACTAACACTACCCACAACTTATATCTATGGATTGTATACAGGAAACTTTTAGAAAAAACAAGGCTTCTTCACAAGATTTATTAAATGGGTTGTAAGCAGAAGAAAAACATCCCTGAGAACATCTAAGTTTGATGGGAACACATGGTCAGGGACAGGTGAGGGACACCAGTGTGCCAGTTCATACCACACAGCCCCTCATTAGACATTAACTCATTAGACATTATCAGTTAAAGTAGGCACTGTCACTTATTAACAAAATGATCATCACAGGATAAGGATAAATAATGATTTTCCTATAATAATAACTAAGAAAATTTTTTAAAGAAACTATTCTGGAAAGAGCCAGGTAACCAATAAGCAAAAGCAATGTCATGTATTGGTGGAATATCAGCTTGGAAGGGCTAACTCAAACTTAACTATAGCCTTACGGTGAAACAAGCAAACACTTATGTTAATGCTAAAAAACATTCTCCAGAAAGCTCTTATTGAAACACAAGATTATTTGTGAAGAAATGCAAGAAAGATGAGAAAAGGCCAATTCCAGCAGAAAAAGCAAAAAGGTATTCTCAGGAAAACAACATCTACTTATCATATGTAGAAGTTTCAAGTTAACACTTTAGAAAAAGCTTGGCTTCCCTATTGTACTATTAAGATAAATGTTCTCAGGTTCAAAATTTTGGGATGGGATATTATAACCATAGAATTCATATCAAATGTGTTGAAAATAAGTGAAGCAAAGAAAAAGTACATAAATACAATACATAAATACAATAGAATATAGAATGTAATAATGAGCTCATTTGTTCATTTACTTAATGTTTCCTGAGCACATACATATGACTTGGTTCTTTGGGGAAGACATAATCCAGGATCCAGTTCCTGTCTCTAAAAACTTCCAAGCTATCGGGAGTTGACTCACATTCATAATTCGTCTCTAAGAATAGATTACGAATCCACAAGAGAATAAAACTGCAGACATACTTCACCTTCCACACACCTCACTTGTTCCTGTAACTCTAGTTTTCAAAAAGAATATTTAACATATGCTAATACATTGAAATATGTTTTAAATATTTAACATACTTTATAAACCTTACACATACACAAAATCTTGGGCCTGTAATTGTTTAATCCAATTTAATTACCTTGAAAAGGTAATCAAATATTGTAGGTACGCTGCTGCTGCAAAGTACTTACAACATAAAATCTTGTTCCCAGGAAGGCTGATCACCACGAACAGCTACAGTCGTGCTCTTCACATTCTGCACTTTCAGGGTCACATATGTGTTAAATTTATCTTTGAAAAAAATGCAAAATGAAGATGCAATACTTAGTGCTCAGACTATTACCCAATCTCACAAAGCCTTTGGAATTAATATCCAAAGTAAAGCATTACATATAGAAGAAAGAAATGGAAACATATATTGTGCAAAGGAGCATCATTCAAAACATAGTAGAGTCGCAAAAAATATATAAAACACATATTGCCTTCAAAAACATAACCTATAAGTGTTTTACAAGTTTAAAAAATATATTTGACCCAGGAGACACACATAAACACATATAAACTAGAACAAAGCTTCATAAAATATGAGATGGTACATTGATATTTACTATTCTATTTCATTTAATCTATAAAAATGTTAACATAACCAACCAATTTGATTTTATAGCACACCTGCAGCTTGAAAAAAACCAATATAATTTATCTAATAGGAAAGATATGTAACTTTAAATGTAGAAAATAAAAGTGCCATTAAGAGAAAGAGAAAAATAAAGGATTGTAGAAGAAGAAAGGGTAAACTCTAGCTGTTGAAAGGGATAAGAATTCAGGATAAACCCTCATAAAGGAAATGAATTTCAAGCTTGATCTATTCAATTATCAGAAATGTTATTACAGAGTTGGGTAAAGGAAATTCTCTGAGAATATAAGTTGAGTATTAAACAAAGGTAGGTAGCCTGAACCTCAAAACTCAGAGATCTGACCAACGCTTAACACAGCACATTCTATTCTCACCGTACTACCTTCACATCAGCCATGATGAGGGCACTGAATTGAGAGTTCTTTTATATAAACACTGAGGCTCGGTACAAATTTGTAGGCTCGGTACACGAAATTCGTGAGCCCGGCTTCTGGCTCAGTGGCACTTCCCCTGTGGGAGCGCACTGACCACCAGGGAGCAGCTCCTGCGTTGAGCGTCAGCAACTGTTCGTTCCGAATTTTGGTTGATTTGCATATTAGTCTTTTATTATATAGGAAGTTAATTATCTATACTAATAAAAGCCTACATGGTCCTCGCACGTGCCGCTGCCACATGATGGCTGCCACAAGATGGATGGCAGGGGAGGGCAGTTGTGGGCGATCAGGCCGGCAGGGGAGGTCAGTTAGGGGCGAACAGGCCAGCAGGAGAGGGCAGTTGGGGGCCATTGGGCAGGGAAAGGCAGTTGGGGGCCATCAGGCTGGCAGGGGAGCAGTTAGGCATCAATCAGGCCAGCAGGGGAACAGTTAGGCGTCAATCAGGCTGGCAGGCAGAAGCAGTTAGGGGCAATCAGGCAGGCAGGTAGGCAGGCGAGCAGTTAGGAGCCAGCAGTCCTGGATTGTGAGAGGGATTGGGCCTAAACTGGCAGTCAGACATCCCCCGAGGGGGTCCCAGATTGGAGAGGGTGCAGGCTAGGCAGAGGAACACCCCCTCTCCAGTGCACGAATTTCGTGCACCAGGCCTCTAGTAATTTTATAAAATGAAAAAGCAAGAAAGTTATCTGTGACTCATCAAACTAGCAAAGACTACTTAAAATGATTACCTAATGTTAGAGATGTGAGAAAATGGTCCCTGTCATGCACTTCTAGCAGAAGGTAAATCTTTCTCTTAAGTATCATTAAAAATTATGTAGTTTATATATAATTCCCATCCATACCCAGTGTCCCAGTGCAGTAGACTACTGAGCTATGTTTTATATCATATGATTTGGTACTCCACTCCCCATATCCAACCATAGTTCATTAGATGAGGGGCAGTTGCCACTCAAGAGCATCCAGTCTATGGGATGGCTAAAAGGTGCAGCCAATATGATTCCTTCTCAAAATATTTTAAGTAGGGAAAACAAAGAAACAGTGGAAGCTGCGTGTTGGTAAAGCTTGAATGAGAAGCATACACACTCCACTGGAGAGGCCATCATGGACTGTATGCAAGCATAGAAAGCCAGCTGGAACAGATTCTTACCAAGAAAAAAAAAAAGTCTTAATCCAGAACCAGTGGAGAGAGTAGAAAGCTCAGAACCTGCTTTAGTTCCTATTGCACTCAAGGTTTTGTTCGGTTTTTCAGAATTCCCTGGGTTCCCAACCATGTTCATTTTTTTCTAGTTATTTCCAGAACTCTTCCCTTCCCCAGCAGTAATCAGAGTAACTTGACATTCACAATTAAGGACATGTGTATAAAAATAAGGAGATACTATTTTTACCTTCAGGATGTGTAATGGACAAAGATTAAAGAGTTTCATATTATTTCATGTTGATAAGGATTTGGGAAAATAAACCCTCACACACTGTGTATGTTAGTATAATCTAGCAAAAACTTTCAGACGGTCAATGTAGCAGCAGCTACCAAATTTCTCTAAAATACATACTTTTGGCCCAGCAATTCTATTTCTGGACTCTAGCATACATTTACATTTGTAAAAGCAGGCAATGATAAATGCACAAGAACATTTACTTCTTAAAACAAAGAAATTAGAAACAACCTAAATATTCAATCAAGTATCTAGGGTACAAAATCTACAACAAAATTCTGTAAAACATTATTTAAAAAAGAACCAGATATACACACACACAAGAAAAGACTTTCATGATGTGCTGGAAAAAAACCAGGTTGCACAAAGATATGTGTAGCTAATCCAGTAGTGTATACACACATATACACAGGAAAAAAGTATGAACGATATATAAAAACCTCTAAATAGTTACTTCAGGAAGTGTAATTGAGTTGATCAAGAGTAAAGAGACTTAAAAAAAAAAAAAAGAGTAAAGAGACTTAATCTTTTTGCTAGATGGATATATAGATTTTGATTTCTTTAAAGTTTTACAACAGCATTGTTTTTCCCCCCAGCTTTCCTGAGGTATAATTGACAATTTAAAATTATATATTTTAAGGTATACAACCTGATTATTTGATATAAGATACACTGTGAAATAATCACCACAATCAAGCAAATTAACATATTCATTACCACCTCTTATAGTTACCATTTTGAATGAGTGAGAGAGGGAGTATGTGTGTTGAGAACACTTAAGATCTTCCCTCTTAGAAAATTACAAGTATAGCCTACCAGTATGGCTCAGTGGTTGAGCATCGACCCATGAACCAATACATCACTGGTTCGATTCCCAGTCAGGGCACATGCACAGGTTGCAGGCAGGCTTAATCCAAGTAGGGGGCATGCAGGAGGCAGCCAATTGATGATGTTTCTCTCTCATAGATGTTTCTATCTCTCTATCCCTCTCCCCTTCCTCTCTCTCTAAAAATCAATCAAAACATTTTTTAAAAAAAGAAAATAAGTATACAATACTAGTTAACTATATACACATTGCTGTACGTTAGATCTCCAGAAATTTTTCATCTTGTATAACTAAAACTCTGACCCCCCTGACTAACATCTCTCCATACTGATTTTTAATTAATGTTTTAATGAATTTAGTATATTTAATTAATTTAATAACTGAATTCAATAAAATTAATTTTTAAAAGATTGCTTTTAAATCACAGAATGTATGAGGAAACATAGTAAGTAAAAATGGATCTTACCTGGTGAACCCTGGAATTTGGCTCTTTTAACTGCAAAAGAAAAAGAAGGCACCATGAGAAATTTCACAAATTATTTAACCAACATTTCCTGAGAACCTATTAGGCCAAGCATTGTTAGAGTTAGAACTAGATTCATTTTTTTAGAGTCAATTTTTTAAAATCTTTATTGTTGAAAGTATTACATATGTTCCCAAATTTTTCCCATTGACCCCTTATAACCTACCCTCACCCTTCCACCCCAGGCCTCCACCACCCTATTGTCTAAACCCATGGGTTATGCATATATGCATACAATTCCTTTGGTTGATCTCTTCCACCATCCCACCCACCTCCGCTTTCCCTCTGAAATTCAACAGTCTGTTCTACGCTTCTATGTCGCTGGATCTATTTTGTTCAACAGTTTATTTTGTTCATTAGATTCCACATACTAGGTGTGCCGGTTAATAATGTGGATTTTGTAATCAAAGAAAACACAATAATTTCAAGAGAAACATCAAAAGTGCCTTATTCAAAGTAATGTCCATCGCTAGCTACACATTTCCCCCATCTTTCAGGTAATTTGTGGATACTGTCCCAATAGAACTTTTCCTGTTTTGAGGCAAACCATTCAGAGACCCAATTTTCCATTTCTTCATAGGTTTTCAAGTGCTGCTCAGAAAGTGTGTGTGCCATCGATCGAAACAACCTGAAGGAGCAAGGTCTGGTGAATACAGCGGGTGGGTTAATATTTCCCAGGCAAGATCTTTTAACGTGTCTTTAACTGTTTTTGAAGTGTGTGATGGTGTGATATCATGAAGCAAAATTACTTTGCTGTGTCTTCTGGCCCATTCTGGTCGTTTCATGATCAAAGTGTGGTTCAAATTGATTATTTGATATCAGTAGCGATCAGTATTAACTGGTTTCACCAGTCGCCTGCCTGCCTGATTGCTCCTAACCACTCGCCTGCCTGCCTGATCACCCCTAACTGCTCACCTGCCTGCCTGATTGCCCCTAACCGCCTCTGCCTACCTGCCTAATAGCCCTTAACCACTCTGCCTGTCTGCCTGATCACCCCTAACCACTCTGCCTGCCTGCCTGATCACCCCTAACCGCCTCTGCCTACTTGCCTCTTTGCCCCTAACCACTCGCCTGCCTGTCTAATCGTCCCTAACCACTCTGCCTGCCTGCCTCATCGCCCCTAACCACTCACCTGCCTGTGTGATCACCCCTAACCACTCTGCCTGCCTGCCTGATCACCCTTAACTGCTCACCTGCCTGCCTGATAGCCCCTAACCACCTCTGCCTCGGCCCGACGTCTGGAATGACGTCCAGAAGGTCCTTCAGCTATCTGGTCTAATTAGCATATTATGCTTTTATTATTATAGATTATTAAAAGAAATTGAAACCAGGCAAGTGTTGCTCAGTGGTTGAACATCGACTCATGCATGAACAAGAAGATCAAGGTTCAATTCCTGGTGAGGGCACATGGCCGGGTTGCACATTCCACCCCCAGTAGGGGGCATGCAGGAAACAGCCAATTAATGATTCTCATCATTGATGTTTCTTTTTTTGTTTTAAGAAATTTTTATTGATTTCAGAGAGGAAGGGAGAGGGAGAGAGAGATAGAAACATCAAAGATGAGAGAGAGTTATTGATAGGCTGCCCCCTGCATGCCCCCTACTAGGGATTGAGCCCACAACCCAGGCATGTGCCCTTGGCCAAAATCGAACTCGGAACCCTTCAGTCCACAGGCGGATGCTCTATCCACTAAGTCAAACCAGCTAGGGCAGTGGTCGGCAAACTGTGGCTCGCGAGCCACATGCGGCTAATGAGTTTGCCGACCACTGACCTAGACTCTCGATTCCAATAATTACAGGCTGTTGTTGTTCCTTGTGATTAAGCCCCTATCCCAGTGGTTGGCAAACTCATTAGTCAACAGAGCGGCAAACCGCAGCTCTCGAGCCGCATGTGGCTGGTGAGCCGCAGTTTGCCGACCACTGGGCTCGGGCATCATTGATGTTTCTATCTCTCTCTCCCTCTCTTCCTCTCTATAATCAATATATTTTTTTAATCAGAAATAAGAGATAATACACTGTGCCTACCCTCAAAAAAAGCTGTAACTTCAGCTCTTGAGTTTTTCTCTGACCTTGCTGAAGAATCAAATCTACAACTGGCACTCTTGAGATTACAGAAAATAATCCTATTCACCCTGGCTCTGCATCCAGTGACCTGGTTCCTCAGGGACAGGGAATGACTAAACTGCCTTGTTCTAGCCTGTCCTACTCATGAAACAATTTCTGAAGCCTTTGGAAACTAGTTCCCTTTTTTGCAACTCTCCTGCTTCAGAATCTAGAATTAAAGTGTGTCATCTCTCACATATAATAACCACCATTTCCTTTTTTCTTTAAAGGTTAACATTTTAAATTATGGAAATCGTATATAATCCCACTGCCCTGTTTTCAATCTAGTATAGTATATGTTTTTAAATATATATTTGCAATTACTAATTTGTCAAATATTTCAACATAAAGATGCACTAACTGTGACATCTGTTAGCCAAATGACCACAGGTTTTGACTCAGCTGTTCTGACTGGCTAGCAAGATATCCTTATTCCTTCCCCCTCCATTATGAGTAATCATAAAAGTTAAACACTCAGTTTAGGAAGAAAATAGACCATGAAAAATCTTTTCCTCTCAAAGTAACAGCAAATATTTCCAATGTTTATTCAGTCTTTATAACTATCATTTAATAATCATCAAGGATGATGGTTATTAATATTGTTATCAAAATGGCAAAAAAGGTAGATCATTTTTAATGGTTCCCTACAATCTCATAATGTTTTAAGTGTTATATTATATATTAAATCATTCTCCCTTATATCACACATTTAGGCTTTAAAATTTTTTTACACATATGTTTTAGCTCTTCATTTTTATGAGGGAAAATGAAAGCTGGTTCTTAAGAAAAAGATGGCTTACCTTTTTAAAAAACAAAGGAGGCCCTAGCTGGTTTGGCTCAGTAGATTGAGCTTCAGCCCACATACTGAAAAGGGGGTCCCGGGTTCAATTCCGGTCAAGGGCAGGCTGGATCCCCGGCCCTAATTCGGGCCTCTGCTGGAGGCAACCAATCAATGTATCTCTCTCACATTAATGTTTTGTTTTTTTTTCTCTCTCTCTCCCCTTCTCTCCCTTCCTCTCTCTAGACCTAAAATCAATAAAAGCATATCCACAGGTGAGGATTAATTAAAAAAAACAACAACACAGAGATGATCATAATGTGAGGACAGAGTTAATAAATGTAAAACACTTAGAACAGATTCTGGCACAGAATAGGCAGCTAATAAATGTTAGCTATTATGATGATAATTATTAATAGTTACCAAAATGGCAAAAAGGTAGATTATGCAAAAAAAAATACACGAATAAATATTGACTACTGTCCATAATAGGACATTCTCAATACACTTCATTTCCACATGTTCAAAGTATTCCTCATTCTTCAACACCAACCTCGAATATTGTCTCTCCTACTAAACTTTCCCTGATCTTTTTCCAAACAAATGCTGTCAAAAATACCGTCTCCCTGCTCACAATCCCCAAGGCAGTTTATATGCACCTCATGCACTTCTTGCTTTCCATCTCTCCATGCAGTTATTCCTATCAAAATCTTAACTTCCATAATGATCAAAATCTCTTTAAGGACGGAATTCATTGTTTTATTCATCAGGTTAATTCTTCAAAATTCCTTGAATATAATCTTGGTAAGCAGCCCCAGAGACAATTCCTTTTTTGGAACCAATTAACAAAGCCTCAAACAAATATCATAAATAACTCTTTGCAACAAAACTTTGGTAACCAGACTAACATAATTAGAAATCTAAAGGCCTTATCTATATATAATTGGTTGATACAATCTAATTAAAATAAAGCAGTTTAAAAAAAAATAAAGCAGTTTTGAGTTTAGATGCCAATGCTCTATCTAAAATAGAAACATGTGATTGGCTTTTTACTTTTATGTTTTTCAAGGATCAATGGATTATTTGTTCCCAGTCCCAGCATGCCTGGACATATTAAATAGTCAGGACAATATCTAGTTAGCCACATAAAGCAAAAGAACCAATGGCCATTTTTCTGGGACAGCTTGAGAAAATGGAACTGGTGGTTGAAGAACTCAGGATCTTTGAGGACTCAAAGGCTATTAGAAGAATTCTATCCATCCTTCTTTGATGTCATATAACAAAAAATATATAACCTTCAATTTTCACACTTAACAAAGGAATCATCCGTTTCTTCCTTTACTCAATCTTAGGAGGCAGCATTAAAGCTTGTTTATGTTTTATCCAGGCTTTATAAATCTACGAGAGGCCCAATGCACGAAATTCGTACAAGGGGCTTGGCCCCCAACCCCCACTGCCATGGCGGCCACCTCTGCCTCAGCCCCCTCCCACCTCGGCAGCTGCCTCTGCCTCGGCCCTCGAAGCCCTTCCCCCCCCCGCCCGCCCCCCTTCATCGGGAAGGATATCCAGAAAGACATCCGGTCTAATTAGCATATTACACTTTTATTATATAGGATGTTCTCTGTACAAAGGCCCATTAATTCAGAGAAACTCAAACATTAGTCTTTATTCAGATTAACCCAGTACTCTTTCTTTATAATATTCTTATGACAAATTTATATTTACATATTTATTTTTGGTCAACTGTTTGTTGACTTTTCTCTAACTAGTCTATGACTTCAATGAGAGTAGAAACCATGTTTTATCTACTACTTATCTGGCACTCTGTAGTATCTGGAACATAAAAGGCATTAACAAATACCTGTTGAGTAAATAATAAAGGAAAGCAAGAACAGATACTATAAGAGAACTAAAGAATAAAAGATTATGGTTTTCAAATGTGATTTTTTTTTTAATTTGGTTTAGTTTAGGTTGTGGAAGGGGCAGTAAATTTAAACAGGACCACAAAGAAGTAGGCATTCTTCAGATGGAAAATGAGAACAGAAGGAAATACAAGTAAGGAAAGAGCAGAAGCAAAGACATAACACAATATAAATGCATGGCTTCTGTGGCTAGAACAGTATTTCATCCTGGGGCACAGTCCCAAGTGAGTTTTCTAGGAAGTTCTGGAACTCATGGTGCTCTTTACACTAACAAAACTTTTGAGAATGTACCATAAGAAGGAATTCTAACTACAAGGGTATTGATCACAATTACATTTATAATGTCAAAAATTAGAAATATCCTAAATTATACCCATTAATAAGGAAATATTTTAGTAAATCATGTTACATATAATGGAATATTATCTAAACATTTAATATATGTGCTGCCGAAGCAAGCACATATTATGTAAACATTTAAAACAATGATATAGATCTATCTTTGACATAAAAAGGTGTCCAAGTTATATAAAGTGAAAAATCAAGAAAAGCATGTATAGCCCTAGCCAGTTTGGCTCAATGGATAAAAGTGTTGGCCTGAGGACTGAAGGGTCCCAGGTTTGATTTCAGTCAAGGGCACATGCCTGGTAGAGGGCATGCAGGAGGCAACCAATCACTGATTCTCTCTTATCATCATTGATGTTTCTATCTCTGCCTCTCCCTCTCTAAAATCAATAAAAATATATTTTTAAAAAAGAAAAGCATGTATAATATCCCACTTATGTTTTTTATGTATTTAAATATATATTTGTTTAAACAGAAGCTGTCATAAAACAGCTAAACTTTGCTATAGGAAAAAATAATAATTAATAAAAAATGTACTGACTGTACTATTGGCAAGATATTCTTTTAAGTGCTTCACATGTATTTTGTCATTTATCCTCTACAATAGCCTGATTAGGTATGTACTGATATTATCTCCATTTTATAGATGGGAAAATAGAGGCACAGATTAAGTAACTTCTCCAAAGTTAAACATCTAAGTTACTATGTCAATAAAACATAGGTTCTTATCACTAAGATACAGTAATACCAAAAATCATTAAGTGATTTTTTTTTAAATTAGAATCCAACAACCTGCTACTCTGAGAGTTCTACCTAAGATCAAAAAACATAAGACCAAAAATAAAAGAGTATAAGATTAGTTATATCTGTGAAATAAAAAATTAAGGGTCACTATCAAAGCATTAGAAAAAGTATTTTTAAACCAAAGACAGATAAATAAGGTTATAAATATCATAGAAATTTCAAGAAATGCCTATTAACATTTTTTCTTTATTTATTGATTAAGGTATTACATATGTGTCCTTATCCCCTTATTGGCCCCCCACCTACCCCATATTAACATTTTTTATTTTTTTAAAAATATATTTTATTGATTTTTTACAGAGAGGAAGAGAGAGGGATAGAGAGTTAGAAACATCGATGAGAGAGAAACATCGATCAGCTGCCTCTTGCACACCCCCTACTGGGGATGTGCTCGCAACCAAGGTACATGCCCTTGACCGGAATCGAACCTGGGACCCCTGAGTCCGCAGGCCGACGCTCTATCCACTGAGCCAAACCGGTTTCGGCATATTAACATTTTTTAAAAGTTTAAATTCTTTGCTTTTGACCTAACAATTCCACTCCAAAAAATGTACTATAGTTTTCTTTTCTATTATGAAAGTGGCATAAATTCATTGCATAAAATTTATAAAACCTCAAAAAATATAGGCATTTCCATAATTCTACCATGTTACTTAATCTTTTAAACATTACTATGCATATATTTTTATTTTTATTTTTTTACCTGTAAATAACTATGCATATATTTTTAGTCTTTTTTTCAATCAATAGACAAAATTTGTGCTTTAGCTAGCTAGTTTGGAACTTACTGTACCTAGTTATTTGCAATCCGGTTTTTCCCCATTAAAAATATTTTTAAAAATATATTTTATTGATTTTTTTTTTTTTACAGAGAGGGAGAGGGAGAGTTAGAAACATCGATGAGAGAGAAACATCGACCAGCTGCCTCCTGCACACCCCCTACTGAGGATGTGCCCATAATCAAGGTACATGCCCCTGACCAGAATCGAACCTGGGACTCTTGAGTCCACAGGCCGATGCTCTATCCACTGAGCCAAACCGGTTAAGGCCCATTAAAAATATTTTATGAACATCTTTCTGCATTATTAGGTATTCATTTAAAACATAATTTTTATTAGCTATTGTTATGGACTGAATGTGTCCCCTCAAAATT